>NC_089583.1:50842686-51128358 GCF_019320115.1 Miscanthus floridulus | reverse complement strand
GTCTGCCTTCCCATACCGGACGTGTCCGGTATGCCTACCGGACGTGTCCGGTATGGCCGAGGCAGCAGACCAGCAAGCAGCTGTTTGCAGCGATGCTCAAGCCCGATGGTGAACAAGTGATGAGTCAACCTTAGTATCTCATGATACTCATCACTTGTGTCTGATGGCCAAGAAAAGCAAGAAGAAGAATAACAAGAAAGGTCAAGAAAAGGAGAAAGCACAAGTAGATGATCAAGATAAGAGTGATGTTCAAGTTGAAGACAACTACAACCTTGATCATCTCAACCATAAAGACAAGTTCATCATCATGAAGATAGTTGAAAAGAATGATGAGCTTGAAGAAGAGATTGAGAAGCAAGAGCAATCGCTTCAAAATCAAGAAAAGTTTCTCATCTCCAAATTGCAAGAGCTAAAGGCAATAAATGAGAGGTATGAAAAATTGTCAATTGAGCATGCTTTAGTTACTAACTCCTCTTCTAGTGTTTCACAACTAGAGAAGGAAAACTTTGAGCTCAAGGCAAGGCTAGATGAACTATCAAGCAAGTATAATGAGCTACAAGCAAATTATGTTCATCTAAAGTGCTCTCATAAGGAAGTAGTAGAATCAAGCATCATGTTTGAGGTGGCTCATGAGGTTGTGATTACATCGGTAAAATTCTCTCAACCTCTCATACATCCGCTCACTAGTACACCATCTCAATTAAATATTTCTTGTACTAATGAATGTGCTACTCAAGCAAGCCAATCTTCGATTGAGCTAAATCTTATAGAAAACATAGAGCTCAAAGAAGAAGTGCAAAGATTAAAGAAAGATGTGATTCGGTTGAAGGGTAAGGAGAAAGCACAACCTTCTCAAGATAACCGTGATAACATGGTGAAGAAGCTTGAGAAGGGTTCAAACCTTGCTTCCTCCAAAGCCCAACAAAGTATCACATCTCAAGCAAGGCCAACACAACCAAGAGCAAGAAACATGGAAAAAGGATGTGCTATGGTTGTGGATTGTATGGACATGAGTGGGCTATGTGTCCACACAAGAGTTGGGCCAACAAGGTTGAAGCCGCCAATCAAAAGGCTTCTACCAAGAAATGCCCAATGTACAAAGAAGCAAGAAAGGAAGCCCAAGTTGCAACTAGAAGATGCTATGGGTGCAATGAGATGGGCCACAAGGTTGATAGATGTCCATACAAGCAAAACAAGCATAGAGCAAACAAAGGTCGCATATGCTATGCTTGTGGAAGAAAGGGGCATCTAAGCTATGATTGCCCAAATGGTAACATTCCTAAGCCGAACACATTTGTTTATGATAATATGCTTAGGAGACCACAAATAGAATTAGCACTAGCAAGGTGATGTGTTCACCACAAACTAGTACTAAGGCCATTTGGGTGCCTAAGCACTTGTTGACTAACCCAAAAGGACCCAACAAGAGTTGGGTACCAAAATATGCTTAGGTTGATAATGTAGGTACTTGGTGGTGAGATGAAAGCTTCGGGGTGGTTGAGCAAGCAAATTGACTATATTCACTCAATCTATCAACCAATTCTTATCATAATCTCTTATATGGTTGACCCGAAGATAATTCAATGAACATCTCATATATTTCATCCTCACCATTGGTAACAAGTACCTAAACCTTATAAGATAGCCACTTTGTTCGTTTCGTGTTCTATAGTTCACAAATAGGTACATTTGTGAAATAATGAAAGTGGCTAATAAGATTAAATTAAAAGGAATTCTACTTTGCCATATGATGCTTTTAACGGCTCTCTAGTAAAGCAATTCATTTGTTAAGATGCAAGTTTACAATAAATACTAGAGCTAAAATTACAAGCTGTAAATTAATTGGTTCTGTCCTGAACCTATCGGACGTGTCCGGTATTACTATCGGACGTGTTCGGTATGGCCAGGGACAGAAAGTCAGCGCTTCTGTTCTGTGTATTCCGGACGTGTCCGGTATGCTACCGGACGTGTCCGGTATGCTACCGGACGTGTCCGGTATTACAAGAACCAGAACACTAATTGGATTCCAACTGTTTTTTTTTCATATACGTTCATATATCACAAATTCACAAAGAAGCGTGTGATTTATTAAATCTAAGTGGATTGTGAGCATCTCCCGAACTTAATTTTAAATATGGCAATTTTTATTTAGTTTATGGTCAAAATAGAAAATTGACTCCCAAATTCTTAAAAGAATAAAAGTGCTTGTTGAAAGTCATTCAAAATACTTGAAGCACTTATTTAGGGGGAGCTAAATTTCTATTTTGCACCATTGTGGACTAACAAATTTATCTAGCACTCTTTGTAGTCCTTTGGATGAAAAATTGAATTTATATCAAGCATGATTACTTGGCAATCAAGGTCAACATAAAGATTGTCATGCCATGTATCTTCTTAGTGGTATTCTTGTGGGCTCAAGGCAAAGGTATGTTTTTACATACATGTATTATAAGTGCATCTAAGGCCCTTTACATGTTAGAATGTGCATTTGTGTGACATAGGAGAGATGTTTTTCAAAACCCATAACTAGCATGTGTAGGTGGTGTGAATTTGAAAAACTATTTGAATCTTGGTCTTTGCGACCTAGCCCTGTCATATGGTGATTATAGCTCTCCTTGATTGTTTGATCGGCTAATCACACATGACATGGTTTTCTTAAGTCCACAATCTACTTTATCTCACTTTATCTCTCTCAAGCAAGCAAATTATTGTTTATGCCATATATTTGGAAAAGAGAAAATAAATTGATGGCATTCGATAAGAAAAGTGATAGTACTCGGTTTGGATCAAGATCATACACCTTTTTGGACTGAGCAACAATAGAGAAAGGGATTGGAAGAGACAAAACACATTTTGGAATAGTTTGGGCCAGCCCGTGAATACCGGACGTGTCCGGTATGATACCGGACGTGTCCGGTATGAGCGGGACTATAAAAACAGAAGTACCCCTTTGGCCCAGACTTGTCTGTCTCCTTCCAAACAAACCAGCCGATGCCCTTCTTCCCACCTAGGGCGACCAAGGATTTCAACAAGGAAAAGAGAGAAAGGGAGATTGCATTGGAGAAGGCTTGGATCAAGGATTGAAAGCCCGTGGATTTGGATTTCACATCGCTCTCTCTTCTCTTCTCTTAAGGTACCCTAATCACGGACCTCGTCCGATCTACTTGGTCAATACATGATTTGAAAATTCCTTCGGTCAATATGCTGCATTGGTGATGGAGAAGCAATGCCCAAAGTTTGGTATTAATCCATGTTGGTTTGAATCAGGGAACCCTAGTTAGGGTTGCTAGTGGCCCATACCGAACGTGTCCGGTATGCTACCGGACATGTCCGGTATTATCCAGCAGAGCAGGCTCTCTGCTTCCTTTGATTCAATGCTATCCTAGAATTGTAGATTAGGCACAATTTCTTCTGTATCTATGTTTTGCAAACCTTGTGACAATGGTGTGTCGAGGTGATTGTAAAACCTTGGATAAAAGAATCTGTGTCTAATTACAATTCAAGAATAAGCTATGGGCATGTATCTAAAATTCTTTGGAAATCTTTGGATACAGGACAGCAGCCATGAGTGGACGACAGGAGCCGAGGTCCAAGCACAGGCATGATCCAGCACTTGAGAAGTACAAGAAGGCGAGACAGGATATGCATCCTGGATTTCAGCCAACCAGCAGGAGGTCCACCAGGGCTGCCTCTAGTGCAACAGCTCAGTATGCAGAGGGGTCTAGGAGCTCTTCTTCTGACACAGATATTGATGAGTTCAGAGTGGAGTCTAGAGATGAAAGAAAGAGGAAGAGCACTGACAGAGGATCAGATGGTGACAGCTCAGATGAGGAGTAGGAGATTGAGGAGGAGGAGTCAGTTCCTCCAGTTCAGCACCAGCCTGGTCAGGGGATGCATTATGGTCTTCTTGAGACATGTCTGCCCAATGTGCCCTCCTATGTTCCCAGAGTTGACTACAGGGGAAAGGGTATGACCAGGAAGGCTAGAGATGAGCGAAGGGTTGATCCGAGGAGCTTACCTAAGGTTCAGTACGATCACCGCTTCCAGACAGCCTTTCACTTGGACTTCTACTCCAGTGTGATTCTTACCAGGAACCCAGTAATTGCCAGGTCTTAGTGGATTGACTGGCAATATATTAGAGAGTTGCAGAAGGCCTCAGTTGATCATGCTATTGCCATCTGCCAGAGCATAGGAGTTTATGAGATCATGGAGTTCCAGCATGACTGGAACATAGAGGTAGTAGCTCAGTTCTATGCTACTCTGTTCGTTGAGGAGGATGAGAGGCGGATGCACTGGATGCTTGAGGGCCAGTGGTATAGTGTTGACTATGATGTATTTGCCGCCCACCTTGGCTTCTCTGAGGATGATCTCTAGAGGGACAGGATCCACACCGAGCAGGTGTTACCCCCTGAGCAGCTCACATATATGTATCCTCCTGGTGGTGAGAGAGGAGCTGTGGGGAAGGTTCTAGGTCTTCACCCTACCTACAGGTACCTGGACAGGATGTTCAGGAAGACTATTGACTACAAGGGTGGAGACAAGGGCACCATTGCTGATTACTCCAGGAACCTACTCCATAGGATGGCACCTGATGCTCGGCCCTTCAGCGTGTTTGACTTTATTTGGTCCGAGATCAGGAGTGTTGGAGAGAGGCCCCTCAAGGGCTATGGTTTTGCTCCTTATATCATGCATATGATTGAGCAGGTGACAGGGCACACATTTGAGTATGATAAGATTCACAAGGCCCTGAAGATTATTACAGATTTGCCTGAGACAGGGTTACCTCTAGCAGGACCAGGAGGAGCAGCAGCAGCACCAGAGGCAGATGCACCTAGGAGTGGTGCACCAGTAGGAGCTTCACCTTCACCACGTGCACCTTCACGTTCTACTTCACGCCGTGGCAGTCCTCCTTCACCTATCCACAGGCTTTTTAGCTCCATATTTGGGATGTGCCATGACATCCAGACTAGGCAGCAGAAGGAGAGGGAGGCTAGGAGGAAGGACACTTGGACTTTGAAGCAAATTGCTTCTAATCTTGAGCTTGATCCTCCTAGGTCTCCTCTATCAGATGAGGCAGCTAGTGAGCCTGAGACTGAGGAGCAGTAGTAGGCTAGATATGATAGAGAGTATGTTGAGTTCATACAGCGACTGCAGCAACAGCAGGCACCTGAGCACCCTGACACTCTACCACTTCAGGCTCGTGTGCCTACTCACTCTCAGTCATGTCCCAGCACTGCCGATGACTATGCTACAGATTGGTGGAGTGACTTGACAGGTGGTGGCGGCTACTACGGCTCTGGTGGCTACGACCCATCTGGTGCCGGTGGTTCTCGTCCGGCTAGTGTTACCCACTCTGATGACGAAGATGCAGGGAGAGATGATGATGATGATGAGTGATGCCAGAGATTAGTGACAGCTTGTAGCCCCTTTGTCCTTAGTATGTCATTGTTGGACCTTTGTGGTGATAGATGACAAAGGGGGAGAGAGACTGATTAAAGCTTCAGGATAGTTTCATTTGCTTATCTTTGTACCTGAAGATATGTACTGCAGGCTGTAGTTTGTTTCTGAGCTTCATTGATGTATCTTGGATTTGAGATAGATTGTATCATGTGAGAGATGAGACTTACTTATGCTTTATCTATGTATCTCTTGAGACATAATCTTTATCTATATATATTAGTGGTTTCTGGACTTGAGAAAATTTGTAATGAGTGCTATGTGTGAATTACATGTGTCATATTTATTTTCATAAGGACTATGCATGCTAGATTGAAAATATTTGATGTGATGCCTTTATATTTATTCTTGTATGATATATCTTGTCATATGCATCACGGTTTCTCTTTGTCACACACACATGCACTCTACGGATGCAATGATTTAGGAGGAGTCTCCTATTTGTTTTAGTATGTGCAATTGACATTTGAGGTCATTTTATGGATTCTAATCATAAGCACATATTAAGGGGGAGCCTCTCATAAATCATTGAACCCAAAAGTTTAAATGTTTATATCATTTTGTAAGCTTTAATCAAGTTGTCATCAATCACCAAAAAGGGGGAGATTGAAAGTGCATCTAGCCCTTTAGTGGGTTTTGGATGATTGAATGATAACGTGATTAAAGGACTAACCCGTTTGCTAAGTGTGAACAGGTAATAGGTTATCTCATAGGTACTTAATGAAAGCCAAAATGACGTGTTGTTGTATAAACAATCTAGTTCAAGCACAAGACAACAATGCAAATGGAATTCATGTGAAGGCTTATTTCTTGTGGGATTTCCATGTACTATGTGAAAGCAAGCTCATGATTATTAGTTAATGAGACATAAGGGATTGCATATGGAATGGTCTCATATTTGAAGCTTGCTAAATTAAAATGAAAAAGATAACAATACATATGAATGGATGATTCAACACAAGATGTGACTTGATGGCTTGAGATGGTGAAGATAGCAAGGAAAGGCTTCGAGGTACTAAGCAAGGGTGAAGGGCAAGCGATGGCTTGGCGGCCAAAGAACCTAGCTAGGGTGAAGAAGAAAGTACTTGCATTTAGTTGAGGTACTAATCAAGCTAAGATGGTCATATTGATGTGAAGGATCAAATCTATGATGAAGTATTTGATGGAAGTGACTTGATACATTTGGGATTATTCAAACTTGATGAATGGAATCAAGTCACATGCTCAAGATGGCTATGCTCAAGTGAAAAGATCAACATCAACATGTTAGCACCCTTACTTGATGAAGATTGGAAGGGACGACATCAATTCAAAAAGAACAACTCAAGTGGTACAAATTCATATTTCCATTTATCTTGAGTTTAATAGGTATGTCGTACTATTAAGAGGGATGCATCATGTTGATAGATAATGTTTCATAAGTGCTCAAGCCAACCCATGTGAGTTTTGAGTATTTGAGCGACAAAAGTGCTAACTGATTTTTTGCTGGTCTGGCAATACCGGACGTGTCCGGTATTCATACCGGACGTGTCCGGTATTTGTCTAGCAGCTGTAAAACTGTTGTTCTCGGGTTGGTTCATCGGGAGTTCCGACTTAGGTCGGGAGTTCCGGCGGTCGGGAGTCCGGCATGGGTCGGGAGTTCCGACGTGTCGCACTTCGACCGACTTGGAGGGTTCACTGTCATGGTCATACCGGACGTGTCCGGTATTCATATCGGACGTGTCCGGTATGGATGACCAGAAGCCAACGGCTAGTTTTCAAAAGCCGTGAGGGTCGAGAGTTCCGACGTAAGTCGGGAGTTCCGACATATGTCGGGAGTTCCGACACCTCACTAACTTTAACTCAGTTACATGTTTTTCAAAATTACTGAGGGTCGGAAGTCCCGGCGTTCTTCGGGAATTCCGACGCCTCACAACTTCACTATAACTTAGTTACCGTTGGCGCAGTATGAGTCATACCGGATGTGTCCGGTATGCATACCGGACGTGTCCGGTATTGCAACGGCTATAAAACGGCTAGTTTTTCAAGGGGGCTATAAATACCCCCAAGCCTCCACCTTTGGAGGCTGCTGATTCTGCTGAGATAGACACACGTTTTTGAGCCTTGCCAACTCTCCTAAACCCTCCCTTAGTGAGTGTGTGATCCAAATTGCAAAATCAATTTGTGGGTTAAGAGAGAATTTGAAAAAGAGAGCAAGCCGCCACTTGAGCACTTGTGCATATTGTCAATCTCGTGATTCGCATTTGTTACTCTTGGACTCTTCGGTCCTAGACGGCTAGGCGTCGCCGGAGAGCAACCGAGAGATTGTGGTTGCTTCAGAAAGTTTGTAACAGTCGATTCCGCCGCCTCAGAATCAAATTAGTGGAAGGAGGAAAAGGAGTTGGAAAAGACTCCGGCTAGAGTGACCTTCATGGTACCCTCTAGGGCTGACCTTCGCTGGGTCGCCCGCAGCCCCCTCAACGGAGAGTAGGACTCAAACGAGTCCGAACTTCGGTAAAACAAATATCGTGTCTCAATTCGCATTTCATTTGATATTTGTGTTGCTTTAGATATTCTACAGATACTCTGTGTGTATTACTATCTTTAATAGTTTCCTACAGTTTGGATTGAAGATAGAAATCAAAAGGAGCAAATTCGGGGCTGTTCCACTGAAGTCGTGAATACCGGACACGTCCGGTATACCTACCGGACATGTTCGGTATTAGCCCCTGCGCCAAACTGAATTGTATTGTGTTCTAACTTTTTGGTTGCAGGTGTTTGGCTCCTAGATTCTTTTAGTATCTTTTATATACTCTGTGGCTAACTTGTGAGGGGTGGTACTACTCGTTATTTGGAGTTTCCATTTTGGAAACTCTCTTTACTTATCGTTTCCGCATTTAAAGGTGTTAATTTTTAGAAACGCCTATTCACCCCCCCTCTAGGCGGCATCCTAGGTCCTTTCAACACCTATAGCTTGGCTCCTTGATGCTATTATGAGGAGGACTCTGCTTCCGATGATGGGCTACCACGAGGGTTTGACTCAAATTTAGCTATGGCTAGTGCATTACCTAGTGTCTCAGACTGTCTTTGATATTTGGGATGTGATGCTTTTAGAGATGTAGAACACACTGACAGAGGGCTTTAGAGGTCACCGTCAGCTGCCTTATGCTCATTGGACCACTTTCTTACTCCAAAAGGTAGTTCCACACAAGTCCCCAGAGATAATGGCAGAGTGGATAGGTGCTACTACTGAGTTTCCATAGTATTACATGTGCCAGATGCTACATCACAGTCATGCGAGGATACCTCACTAGCCGAGTCATCACCCAGAGGTACCAGAGACAACAGCTCAGCAGGATGAGATCATCAGGGGCATCACATAGATAGAGGAGGAGCAGCATGATGCACTACCAAAAGATGTGGTCGAGAGCGATCCAAGTGATAGCTCAGACAATGACTATTAGCTGATTCCACAGATGGGACCTTGTCCACACGACAGAGAGGCAAGTGGCTCTAGCTTAGCTCCACCACAACAACCATAGATAGACCTAACACTCATAGCTGTACTTGAGCGGATGAGGTAGGACTAGGCACGCAAGGCACAGGAGACCGCAACTGCCCTTGCTCAGGTTCAGGCACGATAGGATAAGTTTCAGCGGCAGTAGCAGGCCATGTAGCAGTAGCAGCTTATGATTCAGCAGCAGTTACTCGGCTTCATGCAGCATGTATTCACTGCTATTGGGGTGGGTCCTCAGCAGTCTACATTTCAGATAGGCTAGCCTACCACCACCACTCTAGCGACTCCAGCTGTACAACCCAGTGAGCTTTTGAGTCAGAGACAGCCAACTCCTCTCTTTGCCTCACCTACAGTGCAGGTATCTCAGTGGTTTGCTTCACTAGGGATAGCTCAGGGTTAGCACTTTACTCCTATTGTTACGACCTTCACTCCAACTCAAACTTCTTCGGCATTAGTGATGGACACCCCAGTCTCCAGGGGTCTCGATGCTACCTTCAGTGAGCTTAAAGGGCAGCCTACACCTCCAGTGTTCTGAGTCTCTATCCCTACCACAGCTGCTCTAGTTACCAGGACTACTGAGACGATTTCGTCATCTGTTGCATCATCCGAGCCACCTCAGACAGTCACTCCTACACTTGAGGCTTCAGCGACAGTGACAGCGATAGATGTGGCTCCCCTTCCTATAGTGACACCTACAGAGTTATAGGCCGCGCCAGTTACTGACTAGACCTAGACCGCTTCACCTTCACTTCCAGCTACAGAGGGTCAGACTCCTCAGAGTTTGGGGTCAAAGGATGATGTAGCTCAGTTCTAGGTCTCTCACTGCACCTCGGCGCCTGACTTGACTACTCCTATCCCGCCATTCGACCTTTAGGTTTTGGTGCTTGATGCCGAAGGGGGAGAGGGACCGAGTATGTTAGGGACCGAGTATGTTAGATTTAGGAGGAGCGTGTGAGATGGACTTGATTGTTTTGGTCTTTCGTGTGTGATACTTCATGCATTCATGTTTACTTTCATGCATTGTATTATATACATGTGATGGTGAGACTTATGTGACATGTGTGCTCTCTACATTGTTTTATATATGTCATGTCGCTTGGTTATGCTCATTGGCTTTGCTTCTATGTTTTACTCCGATTCAAATGAGCTTTACTTCATGTACTCATGCTTAATTCATATCTTTTGAGTACACAATGTTGGCTTGGGTCATATAAGCATGCCTAATCCTTTTGTTCTTATTGTCAAAAGCTTATATGAATCAAACATGTTGAAAACCTCACTCATCTCTTTTACATACTCGAGGTATGTTGCCATCAATCAGTAAAAAGGGGGAGATTGAAAACATCTAGGCCCCCAGTTGGGTTTCAGTGATTAATGACGACATGAGATCACTATGACTAACATATGTTTTGTAGAGGCAATTTGAGTTATGTCATGGTAATGGAAACTGATTAGGCAATCATGGTTGTCATGCCCCTGCCGATGAAAATCATTTCGGTTTGCAAAGGATGGATGACAAGGTTAAGGACAGACTAGTTCTAAGTATCGTTTGGTATTGGAGAGACACTTAGAGTAGTATAGGACTTTGTTTTTCCCTTGACCATACTACTAAGGGGGGTATGGACTAGTAGCTTAACCTAGGTGAATCTAATGGATTAGGTGTGGTGCACACTTGTCAAACTTAGCACAAGGTAGCTCAGGAATAGCCCTAAGATCGATAGAAGTCAACTTCATTCACAAAGAATTTCGAATTGGATGTAAATGGAGAGTCAAATGACTGACCGGACGCTGGTTTGGTTGTGATCGAATGTAGCTTGGAGAGTCTGGTCAGTTCATTTGTTCAGCAGCAGCAGTCATAGTGCGACCGAACGCTAGACACCAGTGCCCACCGGACACGACGCTAGCCATATCTGTAGCAGCGTGGACATGCTGTTGACCATGGACAAGACGCTGAATAGAGAAATGACTGGACTCTGGGTGCCAGCGTCCGATCAACATCAGTAAGGTTCCAGAGAGGGTTTTTTTATGACCGGACGCAGGCTAGAGTTCGGTCAGATCAAACGGCTTTCTGACACGCTGACGTATTTCACTGACCGGTGCGTCCGGTCACCTTGACCAGAGCGTCCGGTCATCCCGATACTTGCTAAGTTGGACCTCAACCATTATGTTTTGAATGGGGGGTATAAAGACATATCCCACTCGTTCATTTGAGGTCTCTTGCCCATTTGTTCAGCTAAGAAACACCTTTGGAGTGCAAGGGAGAGCAAGAGCCTAGTGGGGTGATTGAGATTTGATAATTCAAGATTAAGGACCTCATTAGTGCATAGAGAGTAGCAAGTGTGCATCCACCTTTCTCATTAGGCTTGTCTTGGTCAAGTCAGAGTTTGCACTTGTTACACTTGGTGATCGCCATCACCTAGATGGCTTGGTGGTTAGGAGCTTGGTGATCATCCGACGGAGCTTGTGGATGACCCAAGTCATGTTGTGAGCGGTTATGGGCGATTCACCGTGATGGAGTGTCAAAGAATCAACCCGTAGAGAGCACTTGATCCTTGCGTGGATCAAGGGGGAGCTACACCCTTGTGCGGATGCTCCAACGAGGACTAGTGTGGAATGGTGACTCTCCGATACTTCAGGAAAACATCGCCGCATTCCTTTCCCTCTATTTATTTTGTGCATTTACATTTGAACAATTTATTTCATGTCTTTACATTCCTAGAATTGCCATGCTAGAGTAGGATTGGAACCTAGGGTGTAAAACTTTTGTACGGGAGAATAATAGAAGCACATTCTAGACATAAGTGGTGAAATAGGCTAAGTGTAGGACTTAATCATTGCAAAAATTTAGAATTAGCCCAATTCACCCCCCTCTTGGACATCTTGATCCTTTCAAACGTCATGAAGCCGCCACAACCAAATCCTGCGAGTCCCGCCTCTAGAGGATAGCCCAAGTATGAAGCCAGTGAGCAATCCAGAATATAACCTACAATGGAGTTGGGAACGTTTTCTTTTCAAAATCATGATCGTTCCTGCATAACCAAAGTGACCAACAAGCGGTGGCCACCACTCCTAGTAGAACTAAAGGTTTGAACACTTTATTACACCCTCCTAGCCATGTCCCAAACATATGTCACACACTTCTTGGTTGTGGAAGAACTAAAAAGTCACCTAAATTATTGACCAAATTTGTCTTACAAAACGGCAATAAAAAACTTGTGCCTAATTGTCTCATCTTTTTGTGACAAAAGCCATCAACGGTTGTCAAATGGTAAGTATATTGTTTAGTTCACATTAACAATTATTAAAATTTTAAACAATGTCCTATGAAATAAATTGGCAATATATAAGTAGATCCATAATTTTCAAAGTACTTTCACAACTAAATTTTTTGTAGATATAAGTATAGGGTCTGTCTAGCCAACAACTGAGTGATTTGGAAGCTTTGTCACCTTATTTTTGCCCATGCATTTACACTGTCTTTTAGCTATACTTACACTGTCTTATTACCATACTTACACTAATTTCTTTAGTGTAATTTATTTAATAGAGTGATGTAATTTGGGGATAAGACAACTTTTGAGCCAAAATTTTTAGAAAAAAATTACAAATTATTTCTATAGATTGCAGATAGCAGAGAAATATATGTCAAATTGATCACAAATTTTAGAAAAAAAATACAAATTCTTCACACAAATTACATATATCATAGCACCAGGCTGAGGAGTGGAGGCCTGTCGAGGGAGCCGTGGCCGGCCTTTGCGGCGGTGACGGAGGGCTGGCCTAGGGGAGGTGGGCTCCGGCGGGGAGGCCGCAGTCACCGGCTGGTCCCTCGGCCCTCAACCCCCCGCAAAGTCGCGCAACGACGGGGAGGTCACAGGGAGGCCACGACGGCTAAGCGGGCGAGGGCCGATGAGGCGGGCGGGCGCGATGGGAAGGCAAGCAGGCTGTGGCGAGGTGGCAGGTGGCTGGGCTGCGGTGAGAAGGCAGGTGGACGGTGAGGGGGCAGGCATGCTCGGTGGGGAGGCGCGGTGGGGAGGCAAACGGCGTGCGAGGAGGCGCCGCAGAGACGGAGGAGGTGACGTAGAAACGCCCCTAAGATGAACTACGCGTGGCCCATCCAACGGCCCAAAAATCGAGTGACATAAGGGTTTAAGGGGGTGTTTGGTTCTTTCGTCGCTCCTAAAATGCATGTCACATCGAATGTTTAGATAATAATAAGGAGCATTAAATATAGATTAATTATAAAACCAATTACATAGATGAAGGCTAATTTGCGAGACGAATTTTTTAAGCCTAATTAATCCGTCATTAGCATATGTTTGCTGTAGTAACACGTTGTCAAATCATGGACTAATTAGGCTTAAAAGATTCGTCTCACAAATTAGTCGCAAGTTGTGCAATTAGTTTCGTAATTAGTCTATATTTAATGCTCCATGCATGTGTCCAAACATTCGATGTGACAGGAATTTTAGAAGGCACTGCAGAAACTAAACATGCCTTAAATCACCCAAGTGAGAGTTAGCTTTACTGTAAGTATATGTCATATAATTGAACAATAGTCTAAGTTTGACATCAAATACCATGCCAAAACAAAATGCTCCTGTGCAGTACCGGACTTGGAAACTAAACATGGAGTATCTTTTTTTTTATTTCGTCACATTGAGCCATTCTATTTTCTGCCTGTGAACAGAAGGTAAGTAACCAATGCTTTTCTCAGGATTACTCATGGCTAGAGAAACTTTTGCTCTTTTTGGTTTTTGAGATTATGGTAGCAGTAGCACTGATTGGAACGGTGCTGTGTGTAGGCTCTCTTGGTGGTGCATTCAATTTTTTAGTGGGTGGGGGCATGGGGCAGTTGAGGCCCCGTTTAGTTGTCAAAAAATTTTGCATAGTAACTGTCACATCGAATCTTGTGGCACATGCATGGAGTACTAAATGTAGACGAAAAAAAAAACTAATTACATAGTTGGTCGAGAAATCGCGAGACGAAACTTTTGAACCTAATTAGTCCATAATTAGACACTAATTACCAAATACAAACGAAATGCTATAGTGAGCCAAAATCCAAAATTTTTTGGATCTAAATGCACCCTGAGTCTGGATTTTATTCAGGCCTGTAGGAGTGTAAGTATTTTTTTTCTTTGCAGTGGAAGTGAAAGAACGAAGAGAGGGCCACATTGCCCAGCAGCAGTAGGCGGCCAGCATACGCTGCAAGCAGCCTGTTGGTTGGGTCGTATTTGGCTTATAAACCATGTCTTATCAATCAACGAACAGTATTTTTTTTCACACCAAACTTATTAATAGTACTTTTAGTCATGACTTATAAACCAAATCAGCCCAGAAAAATAGGGCGAAAGACCACACCACAGTGGTTTGGCACAGGGAAACAGTGCCCAAAGCGAAAGGAGGAGCGCTACCTTCAAAGCAAACAAGCACAGTGTGCTGTGTGCAGGACCAACCAACCAAATCTTCCTCCCTCCATGGCTCCATTGCTGGGCTCCATCCGAATTAAGCGGGACGAGACGAGACGATGCATGCTGCCGTCGAGTTGGCATGCAGAAGAGCCAGAGAAACTCCATTCGAATGGCTCCAGCTCCTGCTCTTCAGACTTCACGAGCAGGAGGAGCCTCACTCGATCACCACTCCATCACCAGTAGACAGCAAGAAGCATGCAGGACAGCACAACAAAACAAAGGCTATGCGATGCATGCACTGCCCGAGCCGTGCGTCAGTGTGCCAATGCCATGGGCAGCCAGCCAGGCAGTTCCAAGCTTCTCCAGTCTGCATGTTAAGTTCTTAACTGGTTATACTGTTGTATGATTTTGTATATATCTAACTACCTGGTGTCACATGACTTGGGTGGTCCTGGTTGGATCTCATACCGAATTTATTATCAAAATATGCATATAAAGTGGTTATAGATTATAAAATTCTGTGTTAAGAAATATAAATCGTTTGGCTGTTTGGATTCTTCGATTTTTAGGTTGCTGGATTGTTGGTTGTGTTTACAGTAGTTTTCAAAATAAGCCAGAGTGGACTGTGGGATCATAAGAATACGGGTGGTTGGATTCTATGATCCACACAAGAATCAGGGCTATTTGAACCGGCTGTGGATTTTTTTCTTAATATGGATTTCATAATCCATAGGTGATTTTGACAGGGCTGGATCGAGTTGACGATAGGAGGGGTCTATCTATTGGCGACTCAAAACTATATATTTATGGATTGGCAAAGACCTAAAATATCACTACTAGAAATATCCACTTCTATAACAAATAACTTTCGTCATTGAAGGAGCCAAATTCGTCATAATTTTAGTTTTATGACGAGTTTATGACGGAAAACGGTTCATCATAAAAGTCACGTCATTCCTTAACTTCTATGACGATCGTTATAGAACTGCTTTGGCATGCGTGGTAAGGGGGCATCCACGCTGGCGGTTGCTTTCATTGAAGATGCTTTTGACATGTACCTACTATAACCGGTTGCATTGTAGATGGTTCAGGTACGTGTCACCTTGTTATTGAACAACGTGGCCATCTCTGGTTCTTGCATATTTCAGGTTCTTAATGGACCACGTGTCAAGCCCCTGTTGTTCCACATATCAATTTTCTATTGGCACACGTGTCATGTTGCAGTTGGGTCACATGTCATTTCTTCATTGGACCATGTGTCGTATTTTTTATTGGTCCACATGTCCATTTCTTATTTGACCACGTGTCACGGTGATATCCATCCATGTTTCATTTTTTGATTCGGCCACGTGGCTTGACGACTTCCTTCCACATGTTGGATTTTTATTAGCCCACGTGTCGTGCCATGGCTATTTCACGTGTCATGCACTGGTTCATCCACGTGTCGTATTTTTATTTGATCACGTGACCTGCCCTGGTTCTACCACGTACCCAACAATCAATTTATCATAAAAGAAATTCAGGATCGTCACTGCTGCACAGATGGACTACATAATTATTCAGCATGACAATCAAATACAACAAATTACCGTTTACACATCAGCAGCAACCCACTAATAGTTTCACTTTCACCACATCAAACTAGCACACAAGCACACACATCAAACCACAAATGTTCACTGCATCAAGCCAACAGAGTTGATGACTGAGAGTTACCAAAAGAAGAGTTGAAGCACATGATATCCTTATGTAGCATATTGTACTCCTCCTGTTGTTGTATCTTGAACTCCTCAAACTCCTTTCAGTCTTTTCTGTCTTCCTCTTCAGTTCATCCACTTGTTCAACGAGGTTAGCGGAACTTTCCTGTTCAGCAATAAGCTGTTCCCAAAGCATTCTCTCTGCCGATGTCTCTGTTCTGGCGGAGCTTATCGGGATACTAGCATTCTTCAAAAAAAGGGTGTTGTCGCTGACCTAGGAGTGGACCTAGCCATGGGAGAGGCAAAGGACCGCGGGAACAACATCAGCACTTGTCATTGGTTCGTGTCTATCAGGAATAGGTTCTTCTTGCATAGTTTCCATAGCTTCCTATGAAATTCAAGCAGTAAACATTAGGTTACAGATAATGGAAGATGACTTTAATTGGAAACTCAAGATATTAGTTCATAACAAGTAACGTAGGTTTCATATTGATATGGATTACATAAGCACAACGCACAGGTACTGATATGGATTACATACTGCGAAATTCAAGCAGTAAATAATAGGTTACAGATATGGATTACATAAGCACAATGCACAGGTATTACAACTTCAAAATTAAATGATGATACCAAATTTAGGGCCCCTTTAGTTCATATGATTTCCAAAGAAAAATTATAGGAGTAATCCTATGGAAATAGCACCGTAGAGGCCTTGGGTTCACTGGAAGAAATGGGGGAAGGAAAACCATAGGAAAGTTTCCCATCCTTCAACTTTCATAGGAAAAACAAAGGAAAAAACATGAAACCTTATTGTATTAGTTTCCTATGTTTTCCTATACAAAACCAAACACCTCTTCTAACAAAATTCCTCTATTTTTTATTCCTCTATTTTTCACATGCATTTTTCTTGTTCTACATTTTTCCGATCCTACGTTCCAAAGGGGGCCTTAGGCTCCTGCCACTATTGCTTCTATTAACAGTGCACATGAGTTTCTATTTATAAAAAGGCCAAAGTAATAATAAAATACAACCATCACTTACAAATGATTGCAGCTGTACAACATAGGAGTGAGATCCTGTAGCCTGGTGGCACTTCACTTTTGCACGATTTTGCTTGTTCTTCTAAGATCCATGAGTCAACTCTCCAGGTCATGTTGACTTCACTCACTCTTGGACTGTCTTCCTCTAGGACTGATATCAGCGCTACCTTTTCTTCTGCTGGCTGAGCTTGCTCTGCGGCTTCTTCGAACTGGATGTTAAAATTGGAGAAATGAATTTAAGCAGGTAGCATGTACAAATTGCATTGCTACCTAGACAACAAAGCATTGCATTGCTATCTACACCCCACCCTCCCACTCCACCCCTTCGGCCCTCCTGCCCGAACTCAATACAAGGTAGGAAAAGCACCTCAACTGCAAGCGCCACTAGCTCATCTTGTAAATCTGAATATGTTTTATCTGTATCACCAAATCCCTCAACCACCACCCCTAGTTCTTCCATCTTCTATGATTCTTTGTGACTTTGTTTCCCACTCTCGTTTAAAAGCAGTTAGTGGCTATTCATCTAGATTACAAAGGTATTTATTAACTAAAGCTTCTAGCGAATATCAACATAACAGAGAGCAAGAGTATGCAAATAAGTGCCTAACTAGTAACTATAGCTTATATGGAAGTCATTAATCCAATAAAGCACATGTCAGCTGCACTCAACTATAGAAAATATGCAACCCCATCGCTATCTACACATCATAGGTTGAACCACTACAATATAGCACACATCATAAAAGGAATTTGGGTACCTCTTCCTCTGCGTACCCTAGCTATGCTTCGTTGTCGGCACAACCATCATGTCATCGTGGTCGCAGAACTAGTGCGACCGGTGTTGACAAAGGGGTACCAGATTCGGCCCTGACTATGGTTCGAATCCGGCTGGTCATGATAGATGCCAAAGTAGGGGATCCAGATCTACCTATACCATCGTCGAGGTGGTCCTTCTACCATTAGCTGACCTGCTATCAACGAATCAAAGGGGATCTGGCTCCGACCAGGGTTTGGAAAGCTATGAGAGAGGGTGCGGCTGAAGAGTGGAGATTGATGAGTCGAGCTGCTGTGCCGATGGTGCCTAGGATCTAGAGAGGGGTGGCAGAGGGGCAGTTGGAGAGTGGAGAGGAGGGCCATGGGGCTAGGATTTGGAGTAGGAGGAGAGACGGTGGTAGCTGGAGGATGGAGATGGAGGTAGAGACGGTGACTCCTTGCGCTTTTATGTGGCCATCACAGTACCACAAATGCCCTTGTCTGAAATCGATGGCATGGTAAACCTATTTTTTGAGTGAATGGCAAAAGAGAGATATCTAATTTTCGGTGCGTGTTGGCGGCACTTCTTGGCGCGGTGCAAATTTTTTGCCGAAAATCAAATTTTCGCGTCGGCAGATCTCCCCGTCTGTTTGGGGCCCACCAACAATACAAAATGGAATTCTGAGAAATGGAGAAAACAAACTCAAAAACTTATGGCTCCTTTGGAATGGAGGAGAAACAACATTTTTAAGGATCCAAATCCTATAGGAAAAAAATCCTATGAACCCCTTTCGACCGGCAGCTCCTGCAAGAACCCTGGCTCCACCACATGCAAGTCCGCGTCTGAATGGAGGTGGGCGGTGGCCAGGGCTGATGTAGCCCCATGGTGAACACCATGGGTCACTACCTCCTGGATCCACGCCGGCAGAGCATAGACGTGCTCAAGGAAGTTTGGCCCCGCTGGTAGCACGGACGTGGCGTTCAGCTGCTCCATGATGGCTGAAAGAGCAAGAACAAAGAAAACCCTACCAATTAATAAGATGTGGTGTGACACAAAACAAGAAGATACGGTAATGACAATGCCTTACCAGCGAGCTGCGCTTGCGCTTAACCTGTGGCGGCTTCAGCCATGGCTGGCTCCCTATCGGCTGTGGCGAGTGCCGTCTCCACAATGGAGAGGCACAACCACAGCTGCTCTGCCTCGTGGTTCTCCGCGTGGAGAGCCAGCCTAGTCATGTCTAGGTCCCGCACCATCATCTCCTCCCTTAGATGCTTCTCTATGGCCATGGTTCAAGTTTGAAGAACGAGGTCATAGGAAGGAGGCAACGAGCAGGAAAGGTGAGTTTGCAAGGTTACAAGGCAACTATACTGACTCCCCTATTTTTTCTCTATTTTTATAGCAGGCGACGCACACAACTTATGGAGTTCCAGCAGATGCCAGGCGATAGCAGGAGGTAAGGCGAGGCCACATCTCCATGATCTTTGAGGAGCACGCCTTCTAAGAAATATGCGTCGAGAAACGAGCCACCAAAATGGAGTAGCCAGATAGCTATTCATATTTTACTACCCTCGCAAGAAATTCCGGATGCAGCACATTTGATCTCATCAGACACTATACAGTACAGAGCTATGAGTAAAGCTATTGCCAATGGAGTGCACTAGGTCACAACATTTGTATTTGTAGTAGTAGTCATGAGTGGCTTTGATCTATGTTGAACCCAACTCATCTTATTTTCGTGTGTTTGATAAGATTTGTTGAACTTGCAAGAACCATCCATCAAAGACAATTTTATTTAGAATTTGCTTTTTGTAATCTGATGCATGCCTCTGCAAACCAAGAGAAATTGAAGCAAGTCCTCAGTCTGCCCCTCGACTGTCGTGACTGCTTGAATTAGGCCGCATTGTCTATACTTCACAGGATCACACAAGGTCCGCCCGTCTGAAATCTTGACTACCCGGATAGTGTAATTGATGAACGACGTGCTCCTGCATTCCCCCGTAGGCGCACACACTTGGGTGGCGTCAGCAGCTTGTTACAGTAGGGGATGCACCTCTAGGCCCATTGCATTGACGTGATGGGGCAAAGCCCCATCGCCCACCCACACAAACATGGGGTGGTTGATGGCCCTAAACTATAGCAGCAGAGACAAGGGGCGAGAGGGAAGGTTATACCTGCTGCCTTCTTTCTCTAGAGCCCTTGATTCCAAGCCAAAGCTTTTGCCTTCTACCCTACTACGCCACCGACGCCTCCTGTCGGGACCATGGCAGAGTGGACGAGGTCGTCTATCGATCAGGCTGAGTTTGACTAGTTGCGAGGGGGGGGGGGGGTGATCTCAGAGGCCACCGAGGAGCTTGGGTGGAGAGTCCCATCGAGAAGTGAAGTGGAGCTGAGGCCAAAGGAAAATGAGGTCATCTCTTTCATCCCTTTCCACCTTCTTGGGTTTGAGCTATTAGCGCACCCCTTACTCAGGTGGTTGCCCTACTACTATGGGCTCCACCTCCACGACTTAACCTAGAGGGGATCCTCCACCTCTCGGTCTTTATCATGCTGTGTGAGGGCTTCCTAGGAATACCTGCCCATTATGATCTATGGTAGATTCTTTTCTGGGTGGTTCCATCAGCGTGCTCTTGGCACCATCATTGTCCGATGGGGGGTGCCTCGATCGAAGTTTGTCCTAGATTGGAGGAGCGCTACCTAAGCCTTGACCGCCTCTATGCCATAGACCTGGATTGCGAGCATAGGTGACTCTATGTCGCCAACAATGAGCGATAACCATTGATGACTTTTTCTCACGACCGGCTATGTCCTAACATGCCGGAATCATGGGCGAGGACGCCAACCCTATCGGAACCACAACATTTGTGCTTATTGCTTGGTGCGATCGAGGAACTGAAGGACCCAGGACTAACAGTGTCAAGGGTGATCTGTACCTTCTTTAGCCGTCAGGTACTCCCCTTGAAAATGAGGGCCACCCCTATTGGGAGTTCCATGGCATGAGGGACGCTACAATCGAGTTGAGCATCCCCATCCATGTGGAGGAGGTAGACGATCTGATGATGATAGCCATTGGAGTATCCACGCCGGATCATGGCGATGGGGAGGCCCCGGATGCCTACACAATGGCAATCCTCCTTCAATAGATGGACCTCTCATCAGTGTGGTCTCTCACCCACCACCAGTTCCCTCTTTGAAGGTGGATCATTATCGTACCTCTATCCATATTCTTTATCTTCATTTAACTGAATATGCGAGCAATGCTCACACTAGCTAGTATGTGTTCATGCTATTTAATTTAACTAGTATTTGGAATTTGCCTACTTTCTCAATAGGTGAACATGGACATGACGATGTCCCGAGCCTCGTTGGCCCTAGAGCCTAGATTTTCATCCACGGTCGCGCTCAGAAAGCATCCCCACGAGGTATCCCCCAATGGGGGCAGCCACCCATGATTTCGTGGCATGCTGCATTGGTCAGTTTGGTAAGACGTTTGTATTCTCAATCCGATTGCTATCCCCCTTATCCTATATGGGATTAAACTTGGCTTGCATTGTATAGCGCTTTCTCCATGACTGTGCCATCCCTATTCATAGGGCTTGCACCCGGTGTTGCCAGAGAGTCGTCCCATCACCGTATGATGGCGCCATCCCTAGTTGTGGAACTAAGGACATAGGTCTAGACCCTGCAGTTGTGCGCGCAAGCCACCTATGACGTGGGGAGGCCTTGGATGCCTTACACGACGGCAATCCTCCTTCAATAGATGGACCTCTCATCAACGTGGTCTCTCACCCACCACCAGTTCTCCCTTTGAAGGTGGATCATCACCGTACCTCTATTCATATTCTTTATCTTCATTTAACTGAATATGCGAGCAATGCTCACACTAGCTAGTATGTGTTCATGCTGTTTAATTTAACTAGTATTTGGAATTTGCCTACTTTCTCAATAGGTGAACGTGGGCGTGACGACGTCCCAAGCCTCATTGGCCCTGGAGCCTAGATTTTCATCCATGGTCACGCTCAGAAAGCATCCCCACGAGGTATCCCTCGATGGGGGCAGCCACCTGTGATTCCGTGCCATGCTGCATTGGTTAGTTTGGTAAGTCATTTGTATTCTCAATTTGATCGCTCTCCCCCTTATCCTATATGGGCTTGAACTTGGCTTGCATTGTGTAGCGCTTTCTCCATGACTGTGCCATCCCCAGTCGTGGGGCTTGCACCCGGTGTTGCTAGAGAGTCATCTCGTCGCCGCATGACGGTGCCATCCTCGGCTGTGGAACTGAGGACACAGGTCCAGACCCTGTAGCTGTGCGCACAAGCCACCTATGACGCAGCCTTCCTTGTGGAAACAACAGACAATCTGGTCACTACAGTGGAGCACCTTCGAGCTCTGTCGGCCCACCATCAAGCCATGGTGACCGAATCCATTTGTTAGGGGGCTACCTGTCAACATAGAATTTTTGTCCCGTACCAAGGACACATGCAGCAAGCTAGAAGGGTCTGCTTGATGGAGCTATAGATCTGCCTAGCTTCAGCACAGGGATGGTTGATCCTACACACTCCTCCCAAGACGTGCTAGTCAATTTGTCCCTGTAATTGACAAGGAGAGAAAACTTATCAGTAATTAAGGGCGAAACTTGCCGGTGTTGCCAGACAGTCCTGAATGTGCGGCTCTGAGAGCCGATATGAAAGGAGATCGACTAAATAGTCGATTCCAACATATTCATGAGAATAAATCGGTTAAAGCTCATTGGGCTATATAAGAAGAATCGGTTATGATTCAAGATAAATGTTGTTATTTGAGCAGATATTAATCAATGGTAATAAGATGTCAACAATGATTGGTTTATGCTGAGCCAATGATTACAAGCAACCGAACCCCTTTTATATAAAGAAACAATTCAACACCATTTAACCGTTTAATAAAGATAAATCTCATAAACATGTTAGATCTCATCTATCGCTATGACCAGTGGGGCATGAGACCAAATCATGCAGGCTGTAGAAATAACAATAGACTCAATGACCCTAAGTCATTATTAATATCAGTGGGGCATGAGGCAGAATCATGCAGGCCATAATACAATAATAAGATCATGGGGCTAACACATCTTTCAACCTATCTTTACTTCAATGGTCTCATGATGTGAACTGTTCATAAAAGCACTCAATATCGGCTAAAACAACTGATTCAGGCATCGCGCATAGTTAAAGTCATACCTTATCAGGAATAGATCTACCGAATAACGATCTCCACTTCACGGTGCTAATAGTGGGGTGTGAGACAGAATCACATAGGCCACGATAACGGGCCATGGAACGGTTTTCGCTAGCCAATAAATCTACTCAAGACGCAACATGCTTTAACCGCACGCTATGCACGATCAAGCTTGATGTAAAACAACCATTCAAACGTAACTCATCGTTTAATGTAGAGATTAGATCAATTTTAGATTAACAAACGATGGGCTAAACAGTATATAAGGCCAATCTAGATCAATCCCAATCGGGCAGAGTGATATTGCTGTAATTTAAATAAATAATGAAAGCAATAAGCAATATCGGTAACTTAATAAATCTACCAAAGACTGCCATTCTAAGGTAGAGCCAATAACTTGACCTTGATCTAGTTCATGCAGTGGGGGTCGACCGGATCGATGCAGCCATACTTGAACTAGGCAAGAATTGATAACTAACTTATACCAGAGTCGCAGTGGAGGTTGACCGGATTGATACAGCCGTACAAACAGAGGTATAAGCCATAACGGTACTTACAACAAGCAGTGGAGGTCGACCGGATCGATGCAGCTGTACTTGCTGAAGAACTCCTCAAGATCTACTCTACTCCTACTCCTAAGGGGTGGTCGGAGCCGAAAAAGTAAATGACTTGTATATTGGATTGATTGTTGTCTTTACAATAGCCGGGGTTTGATATTTATACCCAAGCCCTATGCATGACTCCTGTCTAAACATGACTCATTAAATTTTTTGACCCTAGAGAAAATATTCCTAATTTAAGATAACTTGGACCCTAATCTTTCCCTTTTTGTAGAGTCCAGCATTTCTTGTCCTGGCGCTGATCATAACCTTTGTCATTATCCGCTGGCGCTATCTAAAGAAAGTCGATTCTATTTTTGCGTTCGAATTAGCTGGTTCCGATCTGCACGCAATTGATTCCTTGATGACATGATCTTGGGAGCCTTTCGAGTCCTTGCGACTCTCCTTTCAAATTTTGGTGTAAACACATGCCCCCAATTTTGGGATAAAAGTAATTTTATTCCAAAATTATCACGTCTGTGCCCCCTATAGGTCTGCACTCACGGGTAAAGAATCTTGATCTGGGGTCTACTATTTGTCGCTGTCCATGCCAACTCATGAGCCCATGCTTCAAAACTTTTATGAGAGCATCATTGCTTCATGGGCACTTGGATTCATCCTTCTAGGCCAGCTATAAAATGTCTATCCGATCCTGGCGAGAACAACTCAACAATTTAGCCATGTTTCTCTTCTATCTGCCTCCTCGGGTGCTCCCGACTCCACTGGACTCTCCATGGTGTATCCTTTTGCTATGAAGATCTTGAGCGGTTAGAGGAATTCTTGTGCATAGGGTGATTGTGTCGCTCATCTTAGCATCTTGTCAAGCAAGAGAATCAGTTGCTGCAATTAGAAGAACTCTTGTGACATCACCTGGGTCTTCTGTCCATGCTCGCAGAGTTGTTCTAGTGTTTGCAAGGGCTAAAATGTGTGGACACCTTCCCCTTGTTTGCTCGATCAAATGCCCATTGGGAAAGCCACAAGCTTCTTTCCAGTGGTTTCCCAGTCACCGAGAAATCAGTTGGGTAGGCGGCTTTTTCGTCATAATTTTCCTAACGGGCCGATGTGACTCATTTTACTATAACTTTCGGCCCTATGGAGATTCAAACTTCCTTCAATCCAAAGTAATCTTGGGCTGATCGTTGGTCAATGCAGATCTTTTGTATCCACCCCATGATATCCTACAACTTGGGGATGCAATAGTCCAAATTCGCTACCTCTTTGTTATCTATCCCCTGAATTTCTGGAGCATTGATCCGTTTCCGTATCTGGCGCCATTTTCACATCCTTGGCGAAATCTATCTCCTTGCCTTCTCAGGCTATATATACGGGCCATGGTTGGGGATTGAAAAACAGCTCGCTTCATCTCAAACCTTCCGTGTCTTTAGCATAGTTCCTTCTTTTTCGTAGGTTTTGAGACTATGGAGAATAGCAAGAGGTTTGCGAAGAAGACCCTCAATGGATCTGTACCATGGTGTCAGCGCCTTCATCGTCAGGAGGGTATAACTCATGATGCCCCCACTACTTTGGGAAATAGGGCCGACTCCGTTTGGCCTTTAGGGTCCTTTTCATCGATAGCTCGTCGTCAGCTCCCTTGTTACCAAAGGAGGTGGATTGGCAACAATGATCTGCTTGCCTCCGTTGATCGGCATGGGTAGATTCTTGTTGAGTGCCTCTCTCTTGCAGAATCGACTCTGGCCACGGTTCGATGTCCGCCACCTCCCGAGGCCAATTCAGTGGAGGATAGGTTGGCCAAGGCCGAGGCCAGAATTACGGGTGAGATATCTATCATAACCTTTGCTTCCTTTTGATTTCCATCATCGAGATTCTGATAATCTCTCCCTTGAATCTTTTTAGATTTATCTGTCCAACTGGAGAGCCTCCGATTGGCTATGGAGCATGCGGCAGGATTTGTCAACGCCAGAGATGCTGTCCCAGTGGTTCACCTGCATGACGTCCCAAATCGTTTCAAGGAGGTTGCTTTGCATGGTGTCCACCATGGTGCTGCCATGGCATTACCTTCTACGCAAGCCCATTCTAGCCATGAACTTCGGCTCCTTCCCCATGGTTTTCCAGCTGTAGTGCACCCTAAGGATTGCGAATGCCTGATCGAGGATTTCTTTAGTGCTTCTAATTTTGTAGCCCTTATCTCCCAGGCTGATGATATAGTAGCCAAAGTGTATTCTGGCCTCTAGTTTGTAATAGGTGATGTTAGCAAACAATTTCACCGTCTTCAGTGATTTTTCTTTTGTCTCATACTTTATACCATATGTATCACCTTGTTCGTGTTTGCTTTTGTTTCTGCGGGAGATACACATTGTACTGGCTTTTACCCCTTTGGGTTTATTTTCGTACCAGAAGTGATACCCTTCTGATATCGTCTATTAGAGCCAACAAACGAGCAAATTGGTCGCCAAGTATTCATCCAAATGTTAGGGGAATATTCCTTCAAATATTCCCTATTTGATTGCTCTGCCAAATTCCTTTTCCTCACTCAGCGTTTCTAAAAATATAAATGTTACTAGGTGCGCATCATTTGATCCGATAAGGTCCTTCCCAGTTAGGTGACCATTTGTCGGATTTACCGCCTTTTGACTCGATCGACAGTTTCACTTTCTAGACCAAGTCTCCTTCAGAGAATTGCTTAATCTTGACCTTTTTATTGTAATATTTTGCAACCCTCAGTTTACTAGCTTCAATGTTTTTCAAGAGCATGCAGCCAAAGGCAACTCAAGTCTTTTAAATCATCCATCACAAAATTCTGGTAGACTTCGGCTGATAAATCATTCTGCAACATGACATGCCTTGATCAACTTTGAACTTCCCAAGGAAAGACTGCATTGTGTCTATGCACAAGTTCATAAGGTGATCACATCAGCTCCTTTGCTCTTGGTCATCAAGGGCAACCTATTCTCAGCCTTCCCCAGAGTCTTGTCTCCCTCTTACATTTTTGAAGATCAGGTCCTAAAGGTGAAATAGGCTTAGAGGAGTTTGTTTGATCATGAAACCTTTTGGCCAAGGGGAACTCAAACATGCAAGAGGCTTAAAGAACCGCTACAGTCGATTGATCACATCCATTTCGTCTAAACAACCAATTTTTAAAAATAGCCGATTCCAGACTCCCGATCTTGATCCTACTTAGGTCTGAAAACACGGCCTTTATTAAGAGAGCCCTTCGATCTTCCATCCTTAGTCATCTGGCGCCGCATTCTCTTTGACATTGGTGAAGTGGCATTTCACCTTCTATTAATTGCGGTTGCCTTTTGCGCGTCCTGAGGCATCCGCCTCTTCGCTTCATGTCTTCAAATACCAGTCGATGGCTTCGGCCTCAAACACATCTCTATTCGCAACTGTTCCTTCACTCTCTTCCGCCTACAAAACCCTACAATAGTTTTCTTCCTTTCTTCCATAGATCTAATCATTCCTCATGGCCGATGAAGACAATCAAGGTAAGCACGCGGTAGAGGAGATCCCGATAGAAGACATGCTGATGAACCAGCATCTCTGATGCAAGAGGTGAGATTAGCAACCTCTATTCATGATGGTGACCTGTTCTGACTCGCCTATAGGTTCATTGTGAATGACAGCCTTCATCCTTTCCCCAGGATCGGCAAACCCACTGATGTTGCATCTTCCGCGTTGGCTTCATCGTCGGGTTCTTCCAACTCATATGATGGCGATGATGCCCAGTGCTTCTTCCGAGAATGGAGGGTGGCCGAGGAGTGCTATTCCGAGGTGATTCAGAATAACGACTAGCTTGAGATTTGTCTAGGGGTCTTCCAAGCGGCCCTTAATACGGCTGAGGAGGAGGCCAGCGCCATTCGAGCATGGCTGGCTGAGTCTGACACCAAGGTAGCAGGTAAGATGAGTTCCATGAATGTTTCTATTCTAGTTTCCATTGCCTTTGTCTTGACATTCTTCTGCAATTGCCAGCTCAAATGGTGCAATTGGAGTCTCTCCAATTGGTGGCCAACGCGGCCACGGACACCGTCAATGCTAGGGGTTCCCTCATTGACGCTCGTCTCCAAGACATCCTGGTCCATGTCCAGGAGATTACCCTTCACGGTGTTCATCACAGCGCACTGGTGGTGCTAACTGCAACGCAGGTCCAAATCGGGCATGATCTCCACGCCATGGAGGTTGGCTTCCCGATTGGCGATGGCCCTGAGGGACATGAAGATTTGATAGAAGATTTCACCGCAGCGATGGAGGCCATCGTGGACATCACATCTGCTCAGGACGTGGTGAACAAAGTCTTTGACTAGATTGTACTTAGGGGAACCAATGAATAAAGACTTCTCTTTCATGAATGCGCCTCAGTGCAATGCCCTTGTCTATGATTGTTTTTGCTTTTTGGTTTTGCTCTATAGGCGACACATATCATATCGGCTTTCATTGTCTTTGAAGATTTTCATTTTTTGAACTAGAGGCGATACCCTTCTGGTTCCGGCTATTAGAGCCGAGAACGAATTGGTTAAGTGTTGATCAAATGTTAGGATAACACCCCGTAGAACTTTTCATATCAAAGGTCAAACGATTAATCAACCTAGGTCAAGCGTCCTATTAAGCAAAATAGAACTTGTTTAAGAAATCCATTAACTCTGAATCGCGCTTGCACTTTGACTCAGCATTCAAATACGTTGGCCTAAATCCATCTCTGAGACTCAATGTTTATTTTTCCTTTAATCCAACGGCTGACGTGAAGCCGTGACTTTTCTACTAAAACAAACTCTTAGAGCCGATCGCTTGCATCGGCTGTTGGCTTTCATTGCTGATCTTAATGAAGCCTCCTTCCCATGACTTGCCAGAAAAACATTCAAAGTCTCCTAGTTCCCAAAAGACTAGATCGGCTATTGCGATGCTCACGGACTCATCAGCACGAACCAGTTCAACATCATCTCCATGCCATTGAATCAAACATTGATGCATGGTTGATGGTATACATCAGTTCACATGAATCCAATTGCGACCGAGGAGCAAACTGTATGACCCTTTTCCATCGATGACAAAGGATGTTGTGAGCAGAGTCTTGCTTCTGATTGTTAGTTCAACATTTATTGCCCCTCGGGTCTTAGACGTATTACCTCCGAAGTCTTTAAGTATCATGTCAGTCTCCATCAGATCTTCTAGTCCTTTGTCAAGTCTACAAAAAGTAGTGTAAGGCATAAGATTGATAGAAGCACCTCCATCCACCAACATCTTGTTCATCGGCTTCCCATCAACAAGACCTTTCATATATAAAGCTTTTAAGTGCCGATGTTTGACTGGTTTGTCAAATATTGCTTGTTGTACAACCATTAACTTGGCAACTATCTCCTCATACTCCGATTCATCGAAATTAGAATAAACTTCTTAATCTGTCAGAGCTCTGAATTCTAATGGCAATAGAAAATCCATTTGGATATTAGCCAATGGTTGCTTTCTATTGGCTGTCTGCTTGGTACGCCATAGTTGAGGTTTACCAGATGCCTGAGCCTGTTCCATCTCTTTATTCCTTAGGTGTTGCACCCTTCTCTTCTGGCTTCTTGTTAAACCTCTTGGACACCATTGGCCCTCCTGCCAAACATATTTTCTTTCATTGCTTTTCTCTTCATGATCAGCCCAGTCCTAGTCAACAACTCTTTTTCCAAGCCGATCATGAACACTTTTATTTTTTAAGCGTGATCCATGTTATTATGATCATATGCATCTTGAGCATGGATAGATCGGCGGCTGGTTTGAGACTGCCTATACTCCTGATATTGATTGCTACATTCTAGACATTTATGTCTGATAGGCAACTTCGAACCTTCATTTCAGCAATGTCTGAAGAAAGGACAATTCCAATGTAATTCGGCTTGTTTCCTTTCATACCTCTCTTCTTTCAGTTGATGCTGGTACGCTTGATCCTTTAACCAACACTGATAATCCTTTTCTTTTTGTCGCTGCCACTTATTCAACAAGATCCGAGATGTAACCCATGACTTCATCGTCTCTGCTTTTGACATCTCCCCCTGCTTGTATCAGCTCTTTTGCTCAGCACGACGTCTTCTAATCTCTCTGTACTCATCAGCCAATATTTGCATCTTGGGATCGACTGTTCCAGCTTCTTTTGATTTGGTTGATGTTAAGACCTTAGTTTTTCCTTTGAATAGCCCAGCATCAACCATGTTTTGATCTCCTGGGAAAGGATTATCATCAATTTTCATTTTCCGAGGCGTATCAAATTTGAGCCTCCCCTGCTGAATAGCCCTCTGTATATGCTGCTGAAAAATTCTGCATTCATTGCTGGAATGAGAAGTAGCATTATGGAATTTGTAGAACTTCTTATTCTTTAATTGATCAGGGGGCAACTGTCGATGCGGGACCCACGGGATACCCCTTAAGGAAGGGAGAAGATCTAGTATAACTAGGATTCTTTCCATGTAATCTTAGTAGTAGTATTATTCTATAACCCTACTAGGAACTCTCATTGTAAACTTACTAGGACTCTGGCCTCCTAACTATATAAAGGAGGGCGGAGTTCCCGGAGAAGAGAGTTAGAGACAACACTTTACAATCAATCTAACGCAAAGGCTAACGCCGACTGGACATAGGGCTATTACTCGATCACGGTCGAGGGCCTGAACTAGGATAAATCGACTGTCTCTTGCATTTACCGTCGAGTTCTGCATATGTTAAAGCCCGAACAAACTGCCCTAGGTACCCCCGTGGTAGGCTATCGATGGTGAAACATCGACAGCTGGCGTGGCAGCAGAATCGGCTACTCCAATATATCTCAATTGGTCATAGTATCCAATCCAGTTTTCAAGAGAAGACCAATGGTCTAGCATAGAAACGCAGGCCATTATCCACTGGTTCTAGATCCAACTATCGCCAGTATGACTGTCACAAAAGCACTAATCGATGGGGGAGTCGGACTCAACATCATTTTTTTTTCAGAAACGCTAAGGAAGATGGGACTACAACTCACCGGGATGATTACACCAACGAGCACCCCTTTTTATGGGATAGTACCCGGCAAGGCAGCCATGCCACTTGGACAAATCACTCTACTGATTACTTTTGGAACTCCCTCAAACTACCGAATAGAGTTCATCAAGTTTGAAGTTGTAGACTTTGATTCATCATATCACGCAATCCTTGGGCGCCCAGCACTAGCAAAATTCATGGCGATACCGCATTACCTATACCTATTGCTTAAGATGCTAGGGCCTAACGGTGTCCTTTCCCTTTGAAGTGATTTGAAGCGCGCTTTTGACTGCGACATTCAGGCAATTCAAATTGCAGCCAAAGCACAAGCCGTCAATGGTAGAAAAGAAATAGCCACTATTGCCGTAGAAATGAGCCTAGAAGAACTAGAGATACTGGCTAAAAAGCCCAGCATGCTCACACCACCAAAAGAAGCTGACGTCAAGCAAATCGACCTGGGCACCGGTGATCCCTCCAAAATGGCAACCATCAGTGCCCACCTCTCGGCAAAATAGGAACTCGCACTCACCAACTTTCTTTAGAACAACAAAGATATCTTCGCTTAGAAGCCGGTCGACATGCCATGTGTCCCAAGAGAGTTGGCTAAGCACAGAATCGATATCAATGAAGGCTCCAAGCCTATGAAGCAACGACTACGATGATTCTCACCCAACAAGAAGGCAGCAATTAAAAAAGAAATCACAAAGCTAATGGCAGCCGAATTCATTAGAGAAATCCTTCATCCAGATTGGCTAGCAACCCCAGTTCTAGTACAAAAAAGAATACGGACGAGTGGCGCATATGCGTCGACTACACAAATCTCAACAAACACTGCCTGAAAGATACATTCGGGCTACCACGCATTGATCAGATAGTTGATTCAAAAGCAGGATCTGCCCTATTATCCTTTCTTGATTGCTATTCAGGATATCATCAGATCACATTAAAGGAACAAGACCAGAGCAATACATCTTTCATCACTCCGTTCGGTGCCTACAGCTACAAGACCATGTCGTTTGGACTCAAGAATGCTGGAGCCACTTACCAAAGAGCTATCCAAATGTGCCTTGGTGAACAGATCAGCGAAAACGTAGAGGCATACGTGGATGACATAGTAGTAAAAACAAAGAACCCGGACACACTAATTGAAGACTTAAAACAAACCTTCAAAACCTGAAAAGGTGGAGGTGGAAATTGAACCCAAACAAGTGTCTATTCGGTGTTCCTTTAGGACAACTACTCGGATTCTTGGTCAGTCATTGTGGAATCGAAGCCAGTGCCAAGCAAATTCGAGCCATAACAGAGATGGACCCTCCTCAAAATGTCAAAGATGTGTAGAAACTAATAGGCTACATGGCGGCCCTCAATCGTTTCATATCAAGACTCAGCGAAAAAGGGTTACCTTTATTTAAACTACTAAAGAAGACAGACAAGTTCGAGTGGACAGAAGAAACCAATGAAGCTTTCAAAAGACTTAAGGCATACCTCACCTCCTCGCCCATTCACACACCTCCAAAGAAATACGAACACATGATGCTGTACATTGCGACAACTTCTACTATGATCAGCACAGCGATAGTCATAGAAAGAGAAGAAGAAGGACGCGTATATAAAGTACAATGTCCCGTATACTACATCAGCGAAGTACTATCAGAATAAAAAATCCGGTACTCGCATGTGCAAAAACTACTCTACGCCCTCCTGATCACTTGACGCAAACTTCGCCACTATTTTGAAAGCCACAAGATTACCATGGTGACAGATTTCCCACTCGGAGACATCCTTCACAATAGAGACGCAACAGGGCGCATATCTAAGTGGGCAGTTGAACTTGGTGCTCTCAATATCGATTTCACCCCACGGAAGGCAATTAAATCTCAAGCCCTTGCCGATTTTGTTGCCGAGTGGACAAAAATTCAACAACCTATGTCAAATACCATCCTTGACCATTGGAAGATGTACTTTGATGGATCGCTCAAGCTAGGCAGAGCTGGTGCAGGCGTTCTCTTCATTTCTCTAGACGGAAAACAACTCAAGTATGTCCTTCAAATATTATGGCAAGCTACAAACAATGAAGCAGAATACGAAGCCCTCATCCACGGGCTCCGAGTAGCAATTACCCTCAGAATCAAGCGATTACTCATATACGGCGATTTGGCAGTAGTCATCAACCAAGTCAACAAAGATTAGGAATGCACCAAAGAAAACATGGGCACTTACTATACTGAAATACAAAAACTCAAAAAACATTTTCATGGATTTGAAATTCTACATGTCCTGTGCGATTCTAATATTGCGGCAGACGTCCTCGCCAAGCTCGGATCGGACAGGGCGAAGGTCCCACCCGGTGTATTCATAGAGGATATATCAGCTCCCTCTATCAAATAACCTAGTGAGATAACCCCTGAACTCCTTGCTAAAGGCACCTAGATTTTGGTAATCATCACCTCATGGACCCAGGTTTTTATTGATTATATCAAAGAGAATAAGTTGTCAGCAGAAAAAGAGGAGGCTACCCGGGTTGTTCGTAGAAGCAAGAACTATGTCCTAGTAGGGGACAAGCTGTACAGAAGAGCCGCATCATCAGGTGTACTCCTAAAATGTGTCTCATTTGAAAAAGGCAAAGAGATCTTAGACAAAATACACCTAGGTTGCTGTGGAAATCATGCTGCTTCAAGAACACTAGTCGGCAAAGCATTCCGCACTGGATTTTACTGGCCAACCGCTTTGAAAGATGTAGAAGAACTCATCAGAAAATGCAAAGGTTGTCAAATGTTCACAAGACAAGCTCATGTACCAGCTCACAATCTCATCTGCATCCCACCCGCTTGGCCTTTCTCCTGCTGGGGGCTAGATCAAGTAGGACCTCTCAAGAAAGCAAAGGGCGGTTTTGAGTACATCTTTGTAGCAATTGACAAGTTCACCAAGTGGATTGAATACAAACCACTCGCAAAATATAGCGTAGCCAAAGCAGTCGAGTTCATCCAAGACATTATGCACCGCTCCGGCATGCCCAATCGAGTCATCACAGATTTGGGTTCTCCCTTCACAGCTACATAATTCCAAAGTTGGGTACAGTATTGCGGCTTTGGCATAGATTACGCATCAGTCACACATCCAAAAGCCAATGGACAAGTAGAAAGGGCTAACGGACTCATACTAGCTGGATTAAAACCAAGATTGTATGAAGAACTAGTGGACTATGGATCCAAATGGATTGAAGAATTACCCAAAGTAGTATGGGGGCTATGAACTCAAATAAGCAGAGCCACCGGATACTCACCTTTCTTCCTAGTTTATGGATCAGAAGCTGTACAACCTACTGACTTGATCTGGACATCACCAAGGATAGAACAATATGACGAAGGAGAAGCAGAACACACCCAAAGATTAGAACTCAACTGTACAGAAGAAGTCAGAGTAAATGCTACCCTTCAATCAGCCAGATACCTCCAAGGTTTAAGACGCCACTACAACAAGAATACCCAGCCTCGATCACTCCAAATCAAAGACCTAGTTCTAAGAAGAATACAAAAAACTGACAGACGTCATAAACTACTCAGTCCATGGGAATGTCCTTTTATTGTCACAAAAGTCACCGGACCAGGCACGTACAAGTTGATAACTGAAGATGGAAAAGAAGTCAATAATACATGGCACATCAGCCAACTAAGAAGATTCTACGCATGAAAACAACTCAAGGAAGAATATATATACAAGCCACAAGAGATCAACATTCATGATCAATAAAGATGGTGTTCCTCGACAACATATGTCTTATTATGGCTTTCCCAAAGTTGTTTTCACTAAGCATATCAACGTTCATGATCAATAAAGATGGTGTTCCACGACAACATATGTCTTATTATGGCTTTCCCCTAGTTGTTTTCACTGAGCATACCGGCCGAGAGCAAAAGAGCTGAAAAGATGCTTGAGCCTGCCGATGAGGGTAGCTAATAAGCTAACACCTGAACCAAAAAGCAAAATGGCTAAAATTATGCATGAGCATATCGGCCAAGAGCAAAAGAGCTAAAAAGATGCTTGAGCCCGCCGATGAGGGTAGCTAATAAGCTAACACCCGAACCAAAAAGCAAAATGGCTGAAATTATGCCTGAGCATACCGGCCGAGAGCAAAAGAGCTGAAAAGATGCTTGAGCCCGCTGATGAGGGTAGCTAATAAGCTAACACCCGAACCAAAAAGCAAAATGGCTGAAATTATGCCTGAGCATACCAGCCGAGAGCAAAAGAGCTAAAAAGATGCTTGAGCCCGCCGATGAGGGTAGCTAATAAACTAACACCCGAACCAAAAAGCAAAATGGCTGAAATTATGCCTGAGCATACCGGCCGAGAGCAAAAGAGCTGAAAAGATGGTTGAGCCCACCGATGAGGGTAGCTAATAAGCTAACACCCGAACCAAAAAGCAAAATGGCTGAAATTATGCCTGAGCATACCGGCCGAGAGCAAAAAAGCTGAAAAGATGCTTGAGCCCGCCGATGAGGGTAGCTAATAAGCTAACACCCAAACAAAAAGCAAATGGTTGAAATTATGCCTGAGCATACCGGCCGTGAACAAAAAAGCCAAAAAGATGCTTGAGCCTGCCGATGAGGGTAGCTGATAAGCCAACACCTGAACCGATCCTAAGATGTTTTTACAACTAGGGAAAGAGCCAGATGCTGGCCACATCTCGAGTTGAGCAAAAAAGCTAAAAAGAAGAAGCTAAAGATACTTGAGATCGCTGGTCCTAAGTCTCTTCAGTACTAACAAGAACAAAAAGGTTGTCAGGACAAAGATCTACTTAACTCGAGTTGTTTACACGGCAGCTAGACAAGCACTCGACAAATCAAGAAAGTTTGTCAAGACAATGATCTGTGCACATGGACCGAGAGCACCAACGGAACAAACCTAACAAAGGACACAGTGAAAAGATAGAATTCAATGAAAGAGGTCTCAGGCGTAAAGGAACAGTACTCAAGAACAAGCATATTCGGAAGAATATTCCAACACTGTACAACTTGTGAACAAACAACATTTACACTCAACCACCACCATACAACTAATCTGACAACAGCAGACTACCAGAGAATATGCCAAGATCCAGTTCTTTTTTAATAAAAGAACCCAGATATATGCTTGGGGGCTACAACAGGAGAGGTTTTTAGTTCTTTGAACAACTCAGATTCAAGACCCTCCAACTCTTTGTTCCAAATAGCAAGAGGCTCGGGGGCTACACTCAGTGAGTGCACTTTTTCTTCAAAAAAGCACACATCACTCAGAAGAATTCTTCAAGATAGGAGTTTTCAAAAAACATAAGATTCAAGACCCTCCAACTTTTTGTTTCAAATAGCAAGAGGCTCGGGGGCTACACTCAGTGAGTGCACTTTTTTCTTCGAAAAAGCACACATCACCAAGAATACTTCTTCAAGACAGACCACTTCAAGGCCTTAAGACAAAAAGAACCCAGACCGAGCTATATCCGAGTTCTTTTTGATAAAGAACCCGGGTATATGCTCGGGAGCCCTTCGATGAAGAATCAGAGCAATTTCAAGACAAGACCCTCTAGCTCCTTGTTCCAAATAGCAAGAGGCTCAGGGGCTACATCCAGATAGGAGTACTTTTTCTTCAAAAAAAGGGTACACACCACCCAAAGATCTCACGAAGCGCTACACAGTTTCACTCAAGAAAGCACTCGGACGACGCTTGTTCCTACTCGGCAAGACCTAAAGGATCAAGACGAGGCTTCCAGAGCTTAACCATGAAGTGCTCGGGGGCTTGTCGATGCGGGACCCATGGGATACCCCTCAAGGAAGGGAGAAGATCTAGTCTAACTAGGATTCTTTCCATGTAATCTTAGTAGTAGTATTATTCTATAATCCTACGAGGAACTCTCATTGTAAACCGACTAGGACTCTGGCCTCCTAACTATATAAAGGAGGGCGGAGTTCCCGGAGAAGAGAGTTAGAGACAACACTTTACAATCAATCCAATGCAAAGGCTAACGCCGACCGGACATAGGGCTATTATTCGATCACAGTCGAGGGCCTGAACCAGGATAAATCGACTGTATCTTGCGTTTACCATCGAGTTCTGCATACACTGAAGCCCGAACAAACTGCCCCGGATACCCCTATGGCAGGCTATCGGTGGTGAAACATCAATAGCAACATGACATGACCATCGGGCAACTTAATCTTCCCTTTCTCAAGTAAGAAATCGAAGAGCTTGTCTGATTTGGTGACATCAAAGTCATAGCTCTCCTTAACTCCTCTTCCCCAAGGATTTGGCACTATTACTGTCTTCTTGCCCCAATTCCATTCAGCTATAGCAACCTCTTCTTCTTCATCTTCATAGCCATCATCGACTGAGTATAGATCATAAGCTTTGGCTACTATGGTACTCTTCTAGAAGCGGGTATCTCTGCGCATACTCTGGAATTGGCTATTGAGCGTTGCTACTCGTTGAGCCAATTGACCCAAGTTGTCAAATTCTTGTCCCAGCAGCTTTTTTTTCCACATCGGCAGCATTACTTGAACAGCTAAAGCAGCTAGTTGATCATCAGCTAAGTTTAAGGAGAAGCACAAGTTCCTAGTTTCTTGGAACCTCTAAAGAAATTTATTGCCCGATTCATTAGTCTTTTGTCTTATAGTTGTTAGATCGATGATCTTCTTTTCTCCAGTCCTAGTGTAAAAATATGTATGAAACTTCTTCTTCAGGTCAGCCCAATTGACAATGGAATTGACTAGCAATGATGAAAACCAAGTGAAGGCTAGCCCTGATAAGGATAGAGAGAAGAAACGAACTCGATGGGCATCCTCAATTGATGCTTCGCCTAATTGTTAAGATACCAACTGATATGTTCTATCGTGCTTGTACTGTCATAGCTAGTGAACTTAGTGAATTCTAGGAGCCTATAATTTGTTAGAAGAGCGACCAAATCATACCATTCTGGATATGGGCGTTTGTACAAAAAGGTTAGCCCTTTTGGCTTTAGATCGAACTGATTCTTCATCATCTCGGTCACCCTTAGCAGTAATTCATTAGCTTGTGGATTTGGATTTCTTTGCACCTGCTTACCCATCTGTGGATTAAAATCCTGTGTGACTTGGTATCCTGGATTTGGCATCATGTGAAGGGTGTTATAATCCATGCCATAGTGATACCATTGTGGAATCTCGATCTACTAGGTCCTTTGCTAGCTTGCTGCTTGAAGTCTCTGATTGTAAACAAGGATCTATATCCCTACGAATCCTTTGAATTGATGGCGCTATTTTTTGAGCCGACGACGATATGTGGCCTGATGTGCCAAAATTGATCACCTAGTTCTGACTTTGCCCCGCCGGCTGTTGCACATGCTGTACTGATGGTCTAGAATTGTACTGTATCTGATTCGTAGTAGTTCCTTGAGCCTGTTTAGATGAACCCTGAACTATTTGGACATCACCATTACCAGCTAGTGCTGCTTTTTGATGGCTGGTACCGACTTGATTAGTCCCTTGGGTCAATGGATCTAGAATGTTGTAATAAGCCAGTTCGCCTTGACCAACTGGAAATCCATGAATCGCCTCTCTCATGACATTGTGGAATATGTCCACAAAAGCTTCATTATGGCTTGATATGGGATCACAAATAGATTTGTCTACAACTTTCTTAAAGAAACGCCTGTCTTCATCTTCAGTCGTATCTGTCTGCCCATGTAGTAGAACTCTTGGTAGTGGAAATTTTTGAACAATTGTGTTGTCATGTGTTTTGGTGTAGGACAACAAATAATTGTTCTGAAACTCTTTTGTAGCTTTGCTGATGATACCCTTATCCCCATCAGGTAGATCTTCATAATGCAGCATAAGGATGTCGTTGTTGTTGTGAACCGCCATGATGATTGTGGGGTCCCACCAAGTGTGCTAGAAATGTGTTTTGACATAGAATTTTCGTCCCATGCCAAGGACACATGCAGCAAGCCAGAAGGGTCTACTCGATGGAGCTATAGATCCACCTAGCTTCAGCGCAGGGATGGTTGATCCTACGCACTCCTCCCAAGACGTGCCAGTCAATTTGACCCTATAATTGACAAGGAGAGAAAGCTTATCAGTAATTAAGGGTGGAACTTGCTGGTGTTGCTAGATAGTCCTGGATGTGCGGCTCTGAGAGCTGATATGAAAGGAGATCGACTAAATAGTCGATTCCAGCATATTCATGAGAATAAATCGGTTAAAGCTCATTGGGTTGTATAAGAAGAATCGATTATCATTCAAGATAAATGTCATTATTTGAGCAGATATTAATCAATGGCAATAAGATGTCAACAATGATTGGTTTATGCTGAGCCAATGATTACAAGCAACCGAACCCCATTTATATAAAGAAACAATTCAACACCATTTAACCATTTAATAAAGATAAATCTAATAAACATGTTAGATCTCATCTATCGCTATGACCAGTGGGGCATGAGGCAAAATCATGCAGTCCATAGAAATAACAATAGACTCAATGACCCTAAGTCATTACTAATATCAGTGGGGCATGAGGCAGAATCATGCAGGTCGTAATACAATAATAAGATCATGGGGCTAACACATCTTTCAATCTATCTTTACTTCAATGGTCTCGTGATGTGAACTGTTCATGAAAGCACTCGATATTGGCTAAAACAGCCGATTTAGGCATAGCGCACAATTAAAGTCATGCCTTATCAGGAATAGATCTACCGAATAACGATCCCACTTCATGGTGCTAACAGTGGGGTGTGAGGCAGAATCACACAGGCCATGATAACATGCCATGGAACGGTTTTCGCTAGCCAATAAATCTACTCAAGATGCAACATGCTTTAACCACACGCTATGGACGATCAAGATTGATGTAAAACAGCCAATAAAACATAACTCATCGTTTAATGTACAGATTAGATCAATTTTAGATTAACAAACGATGGGCTAAATAGGATATAAGGCCAATCTAGATCAATCATAATCAGAAAGAGTGATATTGCTATAATTTAAATAAATAATGAAAGCAATAAGCAATATCGGTAACTTAATGAATCTACCAAAGACTGCCATTCTAAGGTAGAGCCAATAACTTGACCTTGATCTAGTTCATGCAGTGGGGGTCGACCGAATCGATGTAGCCATACTTGAACTAGGCAAGAATCGATAACTAACTTATACCAGAGTTGCACTAGAGGTCGACTGGATCGATGCAGCCGTACGAACAGAGGTATAAGCCATGACGGTACTTACAACAAGCAGTGGAAGTCGACCGGATTGATGCAGCCGTACTTGCTGAATAACTCGCTGAGATCTACTCTACTCCTACTCCTAAGGGGTGGCCGGAGCCGAAAAAGTAAATGACTTGTATATTGGATTGATTGTTGTCTTTACAATAGCCGGGGTTTGATATTTATACCCGGGCCCTGTGCATGACTCCTATCTAAACATGACTCTTTACAATTTTTGACCCTTGAGAAAACATTCCTAATTTAAGATAACTTGGACCCTAATCTTTCCCTTTTTATAGAGTCCAGCATGTCTCATCCTGGCGTCGATCATAACCTTTGTCATTAACTACTGGCGCTATCAGAAGAAACCCGATTCTAGTTTTGCATTCGAATCTGCTGGTTCCGATCTGCACTCAATTGATTTCTTGATGACATGATCTTGGGAGCCTTGCAAGTCCCTGTGACTCTCGTTCCAAATTTTGGTGTAAACACTACCATAGCGTTGGCTGCTACATAGTTTTAGATTGGTACAGCGGTGAATGTCCGGGTGGAGGAGCAGGGTTTTTCGTTGGGTTCAACGGACGATGACCTCGCTGATCTAATCGAGAGTTTTGAGCTGTCCGCCAACGCCATCTTACCAAGGTGGACGTGGAGCTAATCCTACATGCCAACCTCGACCATTGATCTATGGGACATATTAGTAGTATTAGTAGTCATGAATAGGTTTGATCTGTGGGACGTCCTTGGAAATATGTGAACTCTTATTTGCATGATGGTGTTAACTTTTGTTGAACTTTGTATTATGTGGGTTAAACTCTATTGAGCATGGTGTAGCTCAGGTCCTTTGGTCATTTTGTAGTTGGTTTCTAGCCCCTGTTGGTTGCTTTTCGCTATAGATTTCTTTCTAGTTGTCTTTGATCTGGTCTATAATATGCTAAACATTCATGAGTGCCTTTGATCACTGTTGAAGCCAACTCGTGTCTATGATAAATTATGTTGACATTGAAAGAACCATGCAGCAAGGAGTTCATCTGAACAAGTCTCGCTTTGATGTAATGCAGAATAGAGGAGCCATAGCTGTTGACTTTTACTATGAATGCAAGAAAGTCCGCCCGCTGAGTATTTGATCTTGTAGGATAGAATAAAGTGTTGTACAGAGTAGAAATTAGTCTACCCCTCGACTGCCGTGACTACTTGGATTGGAGTGAAATAAGTACATAAAAGACCAATCATAATTGCACTAGGTATTCAGGTGTCAAGTGTATCATGGTGGTCAAAAGCTCTATCTCCAGATTCAGTTCTTATGTCTAGCTTTCCAGCCACATTCGCTTCACTCTTGTGGGTAACCACCACATTAATCCACCTAAATCGAGTGTCGACCACTTGACCCCTCAATTTAAGCAAACCAACAATGAGGTCCCTAGGAGCGCACGTAGCAACTCCTCTTCAGGATCAGTTTGAGAGAGAGAATACATCACAACTATGCATAGATCATATTACAAGTACAAGCATTAAAGTTTACAAGTCTTGGTTCACACACTTAGTTCATCACACGGTCACACATTGCAATCTACATCGAAGTCTAGCGAAAGTATTTCAACATAACATAGTTCATGATAACAGATACATGGGTGTGCCACAACCATGTATCTACAGAACACAAGACCCTTCACCACTCTAGATTTGGCGAGGGCTCAGGAGCATAGAAATATTCATGCACATGAACTACGGTACCAGCAAAACTTAAGATCACATAGGGTGAGTACTCGAGTGTACTCTGTAGGACTTACCCAATATAATAAACATGGATTATGCATTTGGGTAGTAGCAAGGAATGCGTAACTTTGCATAAAAGAATTTATACTGTAAAGTAAGGGGGATCTTTGACGTAGCAGTTATTAATTATAGCAAAGGTAATCAAGTTAAGCATTAACAAGCAGGAACTTGATCTTCCACAAGTCTTGATCTCCAAGCCCAACTCTAGTCCATATCTAGAAGTAGAACTTATTGCTTTCAATGTTTTATACTCTGCAGAGGGGTACAAGTTAACCCAACTTGAAATAAGGGATATTGCCCATAAGACCCGTCGGTATAGAAGGGATATCTCGATCCCTCAACCTTTCCCTAACTCGGCTAAGATGTCTGATGAAAGGTTTGACTGCGATGCCCGATCAATGTCCTGGACATTCCTGACTGACACCATCCCCCTTGCCAGTTTCATGGATAAGATGGTCACAATCAGTTACTTGGCTTGTCACCCCCATTGGCAACAAGTGGTCTGTACAGTTTTATGTTCGTACTCACTACCATGGATACACGGTCCTTAACCGGTAAGCAAGCTATGTCATCCAAGAATTTCCCATCTTGCCATGACCATACCCCCTATAGACCAATGTTTATACCATTCCCAAGTGGAATTAGTGTTGATCCCTTCCCAAGGTGTTGCTTAGTGGATTATCAACCTATCATCGTGCGAGTAATGAGAAACCCATCATTAGCTCGACTTCTAAGATCTAAGCATACTAAGCATGGTTTGTTAAACAAGACATGTATGGTTGATTGGTGTGGCCATATATGGATAAGGCTTGACATAGGTAATTCCCTTCCTGGTTCACTAGTCATATGGTAACATAACAATGCAGTAGATAGACGTAGTTCATTATGCATTTGTAAAGCATAGGGATGCATAGGGGCCTACCTTGAACGTCGTTGCTAGGCTCAATGGCTTCTTCCTCCTGAGGCTCCTCCTCAACAGGTTCTTTGGGAATCAGGTCACCTATACATGCATGATGCTTGATGAGTGAACTGTGTAAAGTACATGCTGATGCTATGCAATGATTCTTAGTTGTTTATGCTTTAGTGACACATGAGTGAGTGCATAGTCAGATACTGGTTATCTGTTGACTAGTAACTATCGGATGGTCCGGTGGTTACTAGGACTTAGTGGGATATTGTCTCTCTGGATCTATCGAACTCTCCGAACTAGGATCAGACCCTCCGGTATGAAGTCTATGCTCTCAGAAATCTCTCTATGTAAGAAGTGATCCTATCAGAAGGTTTCATCAATTGTGGTGGGCCATCCATTAGATCAGATCTATAGGGTGCTGTGGCCTACTAAGGGTTTAGGCTCCATCGTACACTCCGTGCGAGTGATGGGTCATCCGTAGAAACTGGCTACTCTTGGGTTTCTAGTTTATAATTCAACGGACACTCCAGAATATCAAGACACTCTATAGTACCAAAACTGTGATCTAGGTTCTCTAGACACTCTTCTATCTTGGGCATATAACTCATCAGATGGTCTAGTGTAGTGACGGACACTCTGGTGGGTTATAGATGTGTTCTATGTAGGTGAGCATTATGACATTCAGTATTGACAGACACTCCACTGGTGACGTTAGACCCTCCATCGATACTGACTATGAACACCTTGTAGTAACACGAGATCCAAATCTTCACCCACGGTGCTTGCATGTGTAAACCATCTTTAGGGTAGACTACTATGGTTCTATAGAACATATCTACCTGGTTAGTTCTAACTACATTGGGTGCAAACTAACTCTAGGCCACAAATTGATGTTTCCTAGGTTTTGGCTCCTAAAGACACAATCCTAGGTTTAGCTTGGTTAGATCCTTACCAAGGGCTGCAAACACAAGGTACCAAGCTCTCCAAGAGGATGGAGCAGCTGGAGCTCCTCCTTGGTAACACGAAACCTTCTTCTTCTTGGCTCGTTCTTTCCTTCTAGCTCCTTATGGAAAGGGTGAGAGGTCTCCTCGCCCTTCTAACCCCTACCTCTTATAGACAACGGCCACTAGGTGATCTCCATGGCCATCTCTTGCTGCTTCCAAGCTCCAATCCCTTCTCCTTTCTCCTCCTTTCCTTCTCCTCTTCCTTCCTTGAGTGTGAGCGAGAGTAGAGAGATGAACTAGAGAAAGAGTGGGAGTGTAAGAGTGAGTGAGTGAGCTAGTAGACTCTCTGCCTTGGTGTGTCCACGAGATGGACAACTGTGGTGAAGTGTGGGACCCAGTGATTCACAAAGTGACACCTCACATTTCTACATGGGATGATCCTGTCGGACAATCCATCGTGATGGCAGATTCTCTAGTGGTGTCTAGTTACTGACTGATAGCGTGCTAGTGAACTAGCGGATAACCCGATGGTGCTGGCGGATTCTCCGTCAATTCAATAGTGAGCAGTTTAATGCAACATTCAGTTTCTAACTATTTGATTTCAAATGCAAGGATGCTCATGATGCTAGTGCTCACAAGGGTGTTAGGACCAGGTCATGACAACTCTCGTTAGCCATGCAAGGTCTATATGAATCACCTACCTTATGGCTCCCCCTCACCCGATTGCATTTTCCCAACCATGTTCGATGCTGGTTTGAGAATCTAAATAAAGGTAATGTGCTTCATATCAAACCATACTATTTGTATGAACTTATTATTGTGTTCCATTCTGGTTTGAGGATCTCGATTGACATTTATTCTAACCAAAATCAAGCTTACAGATGGCAACTAGTTACCATAACGCAGTTGTTTACTCTATAACAAATCATCACAACTTTTCCCATGACCACATCCCTCTATGGTATTAGACAAAATGATATTTACCTATTTCTTGTAATCCGTATGTTCGCCTGATAGTCTGAGCAATGTAAATTTAAACAGACCAGACATGTAACTCTTGTACTCAGCTATGAGTAAAACTGTTGCCTGATCGGCTATGCTACAAACAGGAGTTGCACCGTTTGTGGCTGCATGCATGAAGTAGTAAGGTAGGAGTAGTTGGATTCTAGAAGCGGTAGCTTCAAACACAGCCGAGGGAGTGCAGATGATCAGAACCAATAAAACCATGTAGCCATCATTAGCTAGCTGCTGCCCTTCGGCTACTGCGAGCATGCAACTTCTTGGATTGGAATGCACTATACTTCATCGGATGACAGAAGGTCTGACCGTCTAAAATATTCACTACTTTGATACTAGTAATGCTGAACATGGTGCGCTCGCATCAGAAGCCTATTATAGCCCTAGCGTCCCTATGTGTACAAAGCCTGGCCTCACTCCCATTGTTTTTATGGTCACCTCACTCTCATTGTTTCACTCTCCCCTTGCATTGCGCGAAAGCCTTTGCCATGCACTGCCTCGCATAGTCCCCACCTTCGCCTCTCCATCGGTTCTCATGAAGGTCATCCCCATGAAGCGCTCCTCCTCGAGGAACCGTGGTTGGGCTCAGGTCCATGCTTCCTCCAATGCATTGGTGCACCCCACTTTGATGCCTTCTTGTTCCCTTCTTGAGTGCTAGTACTCGTCGCGCTCCTGCACGCTGTCCCCTAGGCTGCCATTTGTCTCCCCATCGCCCATGATGACACCGTTGATGCCTCTAGGGCCGTTGGTTCCCTCGCTAAAGCCACTCCGGGTGCAGTCCACCTCGCCATCGTCATAGGCCCCATCGTGGTCCTACATGTCGTCTCCTAGATTGGCATTGGTCCCCCCGTTGTCCACAACAACGACATTGATGTTACCGGCACTGGTGGTTCGCTTGCCACCACCGCTCCTGATGCAGTCCACCTCACCATCGTTGCGGTCCTGCATGCCATCTCCTAGGTTGGCATTGGTCTCCCCATCACCCACGATGACGATGTTGATGCCACCGGCACCAGTGGTTCGCTCGCCATCACCGCTCTCGATGCGGTCCACCTCGCTATGGTCAGTGGCCCTATCATGGTCGAGCTCGCCGTCGCCAGATCCGCTCCCGGTGCCCCACGGTGGGAGCGGGTCTCCTGCAACATCATGGTCCTACTCGCCATCCACCGAGGACATGTCTGAGGGCTCCATGGTGGTGGTCCATTGTGGTCTAGCTCACCTTCACTGGATCCACTCCTAGCGCACCACGGCGGAAGCGGGTGAAGTGATCCTCCGGTTTGATATGGTGGAGAGGTTTGCTGGTTTCAACCTAGGCAGGTTTACCTTGCAGGTGTTGGATTTTGATCATGCCTGTTGGTACCCTTGTTGCTTAGAGCTATGGGATGGCACGCTCATTACATTAATTAGTAGTATCAAGTCATGTAAATATTTGTAGTTAGGACGAGTACGCTGCCTAGTGCTCATTACTACTACAAAGTTATGTTAATCATCTATAGTTAGAACTAGTATGTTTATGTAGTAGTTGTATGACTTTGAGTAGTGTGGCCATGTTATATTAGACGAGGCCAGACCATATATTAGGCGTTCGACCAGCTCTCTTATCTTGGACATGCAAAACCAATAACCAAAGGATAGTCCACCCCCTTGTTTTGCCATAGGCCGGACATGCAAAAAAGGGTGCAGAAGCGGAAGGGCAATAAGATGAGTTAGGCGATAGTTTGAACTTAGTTAATTATGGTATGTATCTAGGTGTTAATAATGCTGATGTATCTCAATCTATAATTGGCAGTGCACTTGTTTATTCAGTATTTGTTCAGTGTCTATATTAGTTTGTTCATTTCATCGTACTGGTGTTCACTGTTCAAAGAAAGCCATTACCTGTGCGCCCTCATCAAAATCACATTCCAAAATACATGAAAAGCACTAAAAAATAGTTAAAACCGCCATTATATTGATTCCTAATATTTACTATTTGGGCACATGAGGCCATTTGAAAAAGACCAAAAGTGCACTACAACACGCTCGCCATTGTACTACTACTAGTTCCTACTACACCTACTGCTATTGTACTAATTAACACCTACTGATTGACGTTGCTACCCCCACCATCGCCGTTTTGGCTGCACTCCTCATCGTCCTACTCCGATGAGGAGTCATCCTTGTCCTCCATGATCATGTTGGCGTCGGTTGATTCACCTCCTCGTCGTCCTTGTCTTCGTAGTCGGTGGAATACTTGCTGGATGACTAGTGCCCCATTGCTCGCTAAATGCTATAGTCGCCACTGGTGAGTAGGGATTGGAGGAGGTGATGTGATGGACTGGTAAGTTGAGTATGTATGAGAGAATACCCTAGTCGGTGGTGCTCTCTATAGCCTACTGGTCATTTTAAAGAGGAGAGCCGAGCTGTTGCTCAACCATAGGATGTGACACTCGAGGCTTCGCGGTTGGTTGGCATCCCCCATTTCACATTTTGACAGCTGGGTTTGCAAATAGTGTACATTCAATCCACCCAGTAATCTAAACCGTGTCATCGTTGCGAGTTCCCACGCCAGTTCGCAGAGTGTATTTAAGAACTCCTACCGTAACCCCTGCTCAGTCGCCTCCCCCGCCTCCTCCTCAATCATCCTAAGTCGATCCCACTGTTCCACCTCTCCAGCCCTCCATCTCATCATCATTCACATGTCGTAGCTCCATCCACGCTGGCAATCATGTCGCTAATGGCGCTCCCTACCAACGTGCAAATTGAGATCACCGGTGGTATTATTTAACGCACATAGATAAATCCACAAGCGCATGGATACTGCTGTAGCTTTCACCTGGAAGTATTTCAAGTATCGTATCCATAGGAAAACGTATGAGATTAACTACAATCTAACTTAATCCAGGGGTAGCAACAAGCTTAGGATAAACATAAGCGTAGAGAGGATTAATAAGGTTCTCTAGTTCCGACTTTGGTAAGCTATGTCTTCTACTATTCAACTAGGGACATTACTAGGGAAAGACACTAGTAGAGGATGCTTTCCTTCATAACTGGGTCCTACTTGGCCTACAAACAGGAGGTGGACTTCAGAGGACTCAATGAATATGTCACACTTGCGTTCTAATGCTACTTCATGATCTACCATCGATCCGGAATGCAGGGTGCATCCACGATTAACCCAAGTCTAAGTACCATGCTTACACTTACGATTAATACTTTACTCCCCCTAGGAAGAGAATAAAGCACTCAAAAGAGTCGCGATCCTGATGAACAATATAAACAAAATGCTTACTTGAATCAGAAGTTGATTACTAGAGAAATCTTAGAAGCAAGCTCAAGTAGAACTTGGATCCGCCAAGGTACAAGCCATAGAGAGGGAGCACTGACAAGCCAACACCTCCTCCAAACTCTTCCCTCACTCTTTATCTCACTATTTTTATTTATAAGACTAGATCCTCCGGAGGACTAATCTTCTCTTGATAGCTGGCTCTAATCCTAATGGAGAGGATATGAATTAGTGTTTCAGGATGGCTCTAGGGAGGGGGGTAGGGGCTGCTATATATAGGGGGTAGCATCAATTCTGGACCCTCGGATCAAACTGACTTAAAAGGATGGCGTAGATGTAATCTAGGAGGCAGTGGAGAACCGACGTCACAAGGAAAAGGTTGGTAGTGGTCCCCATAGACCGGCCGGCTGGTAGCCTCTCGCCCTCTACCACAGTGTGGTGTCCTCGGTGACTTCTAGATCGTTCTAGTGTTGTTTATGCTACGGATAAGCGTGATTAATTCTGACATATAAGTCCACCTTGACAGTTTCCTGGATAAACCCTACAGAAAATACAGATTAGCCAAAACTCGTGGAATTTGTTAGTTTATACCCCTAAGTCTACGTTGGTGATTACTTTCACGCTCTTACACGTGTTATATTGATAGTTTATAATGGTTGTTAACTACCATCAACAAACTCCCCCAAGCTTAACCTTTGCTAGTCCCTAAGCAATGCTAAACTCAGTAATGGATCAGGAGTTGCTACAATGCTTTCACACCTCAAAAGTACACATGCATTGAAATAAGAATTCTCCTCCGTATTAGAAGAAACTAATCTGACTTTGATACTTACCCATATTACCTTCAACCATGGGGCTTCTTAGCCTTCACTTGGGACTTAAGCAATTGAAAGACAGAATGATCAAGTCAAGCACTATGTCTCAAGTTCTTTTTTCAACCATTGTTCTGGAGTTTTTATAAAATTTTAAAATAAAACTCAGAGATTCCATTGTATGACACTCTCAAGTCTCTCCATATATTGGTATTTGTGCATCCTCACCAATGCAATAAAGATGTTATGCCCTTTTTCTTCCTACCACTAAGGCTTATGTGGAGTTCATAGATAGGGAGAAAGCTAGAGCATACTTGCAATGCATATATTGTAAAGTCAAACCTCAGATCCAAAGCGAGTTGAGTCATACAATCAAATCAAGTTGTGCATGTGTGTGGATATATGGTGGATATATATGGTGGCTAACCTAATTCTACTTTGCTCCTTGAGAACTTATCTCTCTTTTGAAACTTGAAAACATTTGCTAGAGAACATGGGCTATCTTATTCATCTCTTTCTTTTCAGGCGGGAATCTAAGTGCCCATTGTTTTAGATATCTCGGACACTTTTGTGTCCATTTTTTTTCTCAACTCTTTTTTTCTCTTTTTTTATGAATAACTTTTGCATAGGCCTCTTTTTAGCAACAAAACTTTTGAGAGATAGCAACAAGAACTTGGAGCATTTATTTGGTGGATGAAAAACCTAACAAGCATGTTTTTGTATTCACCCCCTGTGTAGGAGTAAAACATTTTTGGGTGGGTCTAGATGGAAGTCATATTTTTGCGCCTACCCCCTGTATAGGAGTAGTGCATATTTGGGTGGTGTGTACGTGGTCTTGATTTTAAGAGCATGACAAACCTCTCATAAGGGTCAACAAAGCTTGACAAAACTCAATGCAATATAAGCAACATATATGTGGAAGTTTTCCTAGCCTAAATAACATGTATGACTCTGGTGGGAATTCAAGCTTTGTCATACAGGAACTCATCACATAGCCTTTTTTGTGTTTTTCAAAAATAAATCTCTAGAACTTTAGTGTCACTAGGAACAAGATAAACAATAGCTCAAACCTTCTCATATCATATCCATCAATTACCTAGACTTAGATGAAGCATATGCCACCACGAATTTAAAGTTTGGAGTAAATCCTTATATCAAATCAATTTTATCCAGAATTCGGGAGAATTCAAGGCTAGAAACTAGGTACTTGAAAGGAATTATAACAGAGCAACTATTCATCATTTCCATTTAAGAGATTATTTTGAGTCTTCTTTATTTTATTCAGCTCTTAAAAACAAATTAAAGCAAACTAGACATACCTTTTATTTTGTTTTTAATTTTACTAGATCACACATTATTACTATAAATGCAAAGATAAATTTTTATTTTGTTTTTCATTCATCGTTTTTTTACTTTTTAAAAGAAACTAAAACTAAAACAAATGGGAAAGAATACTTACCTAGATACACGGGAGTGTTTCTCCCCCAAGCTAGCTCTTTCGGCAAGGGTTTGGTGTTGTAAGTCCTTCGAACCAAACTTCTCCTTGTGAAGTTCATTTACCAAATACCTCAGTTTGCTCTGGAGACGAGGATTCTTGTGGTGATGCCTCTAATGGTAATATAACCTTCTTTCACCAAACCTATCTTGGTTTTGAGTTTTGATTTTGGTCTGACAAGTTCAGAACTTTCACTTGAGAAATCAGGGAATTGACTTTCCCCACAATTTGAAGTGTCCTGCTCATAAGACAAGGTCGAGATCAAGTGCATGGGCTCTGTTGGTGGGAAAACACCAACAGAACCAAAATGTTACTTACACTTCTCTAACCCTATGCACATTGACCAAGATGAAGTTAATATTATGAGTTTTGTTCAATCATAACATGGGTGGTAGTATCAGAAGATTGAGCATAAATGTAGCATTTAAGTATATTTGGCCAAAAGGGTTGAGTTTGTTAACCTATTAAAGGATTATCTATTTGTGCATAATGTATCAATCTTTACTTGATTATGACTATCATCTTCCAGAGATAGGATGTGCACTTTTTAGTTTATTTGGTTAAGGCTATGAGATTAAGAAAGTGGTGCAAGGAACAAGCTTAAAGAACATGTTGAGTTAGTCAGATTGGATCAAGTAATGGAGTTGTAACCCAAACATGTTTGTTTCTTATTTATGTGCCTACTAGAATCAAGGAAAAACTTTTTTTTAAATAATGATAATTTACCTTAGGATGTTACCTTTGTCATTGAAGCATGACGACACCATATGATGAAGGGTAGATGACTCGTGATGGTCTTTTCTTTTTGTTTGAAGTTTTCCTTATTTGGCTAGCCTCACAGCTTGAGCTATTCATGAGCTTCTTGTCTCCTAGATCGCACCCTTTCTTTCTCATCCTTTTGTCATGCCATCTTTTTGCTCTTTGATCTTGACATCTTGTTGGACCTTCCGCTCCACTTGTTGTTTTATGCAGTTCTTCCATCCATGATGAGTGAGCTATGTCTTCTTTGCATAATGTTATTGGAGTTTGTCAAGTGCCTTGCTTCATCTCCGATTTGAATTCACCTTGTGACTTACCCAAATTGAATTAAGAGTTTCCTGCAGGGGTTAGTCCAACAAAATATCCAATATCTAATAAAGCATACTATCGGCTCAAAAATCAACCTAGACATCACGTCTAATTTGATTTAGAAAGGCATTTTAACCTAAGCACCTTCCTTAATTTAAAAGATGTATGAACATACTACAAACCTTAAGCATACTATAGCAAACAAAGTGTAACACTCCGAGTGTTACGCACCTATTAAGTAGCGTGTTTATGTCTAATAAAACTTGACTAGTAGTTTTATGTGCATTTGATAATAAAATCAATATTGGTGGTGTCAACTAACCATCCTTTTATGCTTAAGCATCTCTAAATGAGTTTACAAACAAAAGTTATTTAGGGTTCATGTTGGAAAAATGTGGAGAAAATGATTAAAAATGCCAAAAACCTTACCTTATTTTAATTGCTCAATAGTTTTTTGGAGGATAAATAAATAATTATTTTATATAGAAACCATAAAATATGTGGGTATGAAAAACTTAGCTTATGTTTTGTACTTGGTGGTGGAGTGCTTGTTCATGCCTAGTTTAATTGTTTGATAGGTTAATTAGTGCTTCAAAGTGTGAATAAAATATTGTTTCCTAGGAGACTTGTAGAGTTTTTAGGCTTAGTGTTTTCGCTGACACTGCTAATTTCAGCCCTAATTACCCGCTAATTCGGTGCCCTAATGACCTTAGTCCCTTAATAAGAGTGGAAGTTTAGCGTGAGGTGAAGATCTTTTATTACAGGTGTCGACTCCGAATCTAGATGGAATATGCCAAACTGTGGTGGTCAAGGGGAGCACATCGCACTGGCCACACCCTTACCTTGCTCTGCCGTCCCCCATGCCTTGCTCTGTGCATGCTCGTGCACCCAGGCCACCATGCCACGCCCACCTCGCCTCTGCCCACCCCTGCTCACGCCTAGCGCCCATGCCGCGCTACTCCCTCGCCCCAACCTTATTCTGCCATGCTCACCCTTCTTTTATCACTCCATCTCCTTCGCTTCGACGCTCATACCGCCCACCATGGCTGAGCTCTAGAGCTCACAGCCAAGCCATCCATTTTTGCTGCTATGTTCGGTCATAGGCCGTGGCCCTTGCTTGGGCCACCGCTGTGCGAGCACGTGGCCTGGCCACTGTGCCCTACCCCGGTGTGAGCGGAGCCCAGTTGTGGAGTCCTATTGCCGCCCAGTTCCACGTAGCCCGCCCTCACCGCCCGTCGTGCCCCACAGCGCCACTGCCACTGGTCTGCGTGTAGCCAAGCCACACGCACATGCGGCTAGCCCTCCATGCTCCTCCTCTGGTCGAGTGGAGGCTAGCCCCAGTGATGCGCTGGCCTAGAGGTGCCCCATCCTGCTCTTGGTTGCCAGCAGCACTAGCCCTGAGCAGAACCGGCTAGCCCCCTCCCCTACGTACGTGATCTGCTCGTGCTAGAAGAAGAAGGGAGTGGGAAGAGAAATAGAAAGAAGGCCAGGGTTCCTGTTGTAAACATGCAAGACACAAACAAAAGGTGGAAGGGCCTCCTTGGATTAGTAGAAAGTACAGGGTTCTTGATGCAAATCATGTTTTCCTTTTTCTGTTATCTTTTTCTTTTAGGCATAAATAGACTAAAACTTCAATAAATCGTAGTAAATTGTAGAAAAATGCTAAAATAGAAAATCAAGTTGTTTTATAATTCTTATGAGTAGATATATGCAATAGAACTATAATATGTCATGTTTTAGTAGAAAGTTTTCATTGTAGATTTATATCTATGCTTTTTAGGGTTTCCTAGAAATAAATTCATATCTGTTGTTGTATTCCTCCAGTTCTAGTAAAATTTTTATGGTACACTAGTGTTGCTATCTCTGATCTATGGCAAAGATTTCATACCACATGTTTATGTTATTGAATTATCTTGTAATAGGCTTGCTTAATAGTTTGTAAATCATTAAAAGTAGGTAAAAATAGAAAATGTGGTTCCACCGTATGATTTTACAATTCTTGTGTCCTATTAACCCATAAAATGGCTCCAATATTTAATAAAATGTTAATATATGAATTTCATGATGTCATATGCTTTATTGCTTTAATTCAATGTTGTATACAATTAAATTTTTATATATACTAGATGTTTAGATTAAAGTTAATAAATGCTTTTCATGCTACTTGTTTACATGATTACGAGGCAAAGGTGTGTTTAATAAGTAGAAGTGTGCTTGGCATGTTACGATAAGCTTTCACTTGTTTGTTTAAAATGTAAATGGTTGTTTTGCTCACTTGTGTGATAATAGTAGCTCGCAAGTAAGTCGCTAGGAGAGGATGAGAGTCGAACCTCCAACATTTAGTTACCCTTCACCGTGACGATGTGTTGCTTGTCCTTTTTGTGTTTGTAATCTCTGTGCTATGCTTGTTTGACTTAAGCATGCATTACATAGTATAATGATGGTTTACCCAAGCAAGCTCTGGTGCATAACCCCTATTTTTTATTGCACTTATTATTATTATGTTTGTGCATTAAGTTATAGGAGTTGCTTGAAACCCACTTGCATAAATATTGTATCCTATAAGTCCTACTAGTATGATAGAAATAGCGTAGTATGCCATGCTACAGGGCATACGGTAGAAGTCGAGTGATGGACGGTCACTCACGAGAAATAGGTGATGGTCGCATTGTTACTACTATCATATGGACTTGAGATGCTGGATAATAATTGAAGACCGAGCGGGAAGTGGAAAATGTTTTTTCTGAATAGTTGGTGGGTGCCGTAGAGCTAGGCTTTGGGCACCCATTTTTCTACCTATGTAGATTAAGGACCATTCGTTAGTGGTGCTGTGACAAGTTTGAAGGTACCAAACACATAACATGGGCCTAAGTTATAGTTGACCATGAAACTTAGTATTTTCTTATGACTAAGGTGCACAAAACGTTCACCGAAATGTTTCTCTGGACATTCTAGTGGCTGTTTTTTGGGAGGGGAATGTCCATGGACCAAACTTATGAGGGGGAAACACATCGCCGTTTCATAGGGCAGGCCTCATAGGGTGGGTTCCCCATGGTGGTCAGGTTATTTCGGGCCTTGGTCGTTTGGTTGGAATGGCTGCCTTGTACATGCTCTTTTGAGAGAAGTACGGGCGTGTGTTTGGGATTGCCTAGCTAGATGTACATCGATTGCAATCGCTGCCCTCCTCGGATATGGATACCACTTGTCGCACTATTGCTATCATAGTTAATATAACTAGAACATGGAGATGATGATGAGGCTTATACCGGATGATGAAATATATTCTGATTGCTTACCACATGCTTGAAAGTAGTTCAGGTGCTTACCTAGAATGGTTAAGTAATAAACTTGATGTGACGCTAAAACCTTGAATACTAGGATCCACTATTAGTAATGCTTCTCTGTAAAAACAACTAAATAGCTAGCCAAATAGCCTCTGCATATCCTTGAGAGTCGGGAGACTACTCCCACCTAGTAGGGTAAGTCTTGTAGAGTACATTGTGTACTCAGGGTTTTATTCCCCCCTGTTGCAGGTAGCAAGTGGATGCTGGAGCTGACTGTTGTGTGTGGATACCTCCTAGTGGGCTCAGCGAGAAATTATTCCGCTACGATCGTAGTGGTTTTACTCTCATATATTTCTGCTCCTGCTTCAATATTCAAAATTGTTTACTTTCGCTACTTTTGTATAAAATAATCCTTCTTCTACTACTTATATAAAATCTATTTTAACTCTGATTTTATGCAATCTTGTGATGTATAAAATGGTTAATAAATGATGTAAGCTTTATTCACTTGTTTATGATCCCGATGAAAACGTGGATTTTTGAGTTCTCCCATTGGGTGTACTCGACATACTACCTGGTTTAACTTGATCTCTTGCATACTTAACATCAAATGGCTGACAAGTACACTTGGGATTAGGTTAAATTGGGTGGTTCTTCCACGTAAAGGTAACATGAAAGCATTATAGAGATTTACTCAAATGGAGATGAAAGAGCATGATTGTTATTTTAGCAAATTGAGTATGGCTTAAAGGTAGAGACAACCAAAATAATTTAGCAATATGGCAAGAGATGTTTTTTAGAGAAGTCTAGCCCGCAGCTTGAATTTTGTAGAAAAAATCAAGTTTGGATGGATGTAATTAAATGTTGCGTGATAATTGGTTGGACATACCTTGCGTCATCATCCTTCATTCTTTTTGCTTCAAACCTAGAATGGTTAGTGACGAAAATACCCAAAGGAATATTTTTATAATTATATTTCTATTCTCATTTCACAAGGGCATTACAACAAAAGGTGAAAGCTCATGTTGTCTCCCGAAAGTGCTTGTTTTAGGACAGAAGCTCATCGTTGGGAAAACATTCGAATTGCGCTTCAAGTTGGTGAAGTGGTTTCCCCTCCAATACCAACCTTTGTGGTACCTATCTCAAGATTGATGCCAACGAGATTTGCAATATTTATGATAAACATATGCATCTACAACCTCCCTTTCAAAGTCTTTATGAACAGGAAGTATGAAGGGGTTGATGATCTCAAGTGTGGCAATGTTGGAGAGACTAATTGATTTAGGAGATTTCTCATGTGAGCATGGATTTGATGAGGTGTTCATGAAATAAATTCCATGCTCATTGATGCCATCTTCCTTTTCAGGCTCCAAGGTTGTTTCTTCATGAATGTCTATAGGCAGAAATATTGTATGCATCATTTCATTCCTATGACATTCATTGGTCATTTTATTGTCCAAGATTTCCCTTGGATTGGTGACTCTCGGGTTAATCTTGTCCAAGGCCTCATCCATCCATTCAAAGGCAACGGCACATAAGTTCTTAATATCCTCCAGCCATTGTTGTTGCTCTTCTTAGTCTTCCTTATGGCCTTCATTACTCCTATGCTTTGGGTGTCTTGGTGGATTTCTAGGATCATCATGAGTCTCAGGAGAAAGAGCATAAGAAGAATCATTGGGGTCAAGGATGGGTTTGAATGAGATGTCTAATGTGGGCATAGAAGGAGAGAAGATAGGAATTGCTTCTAAATGACTTGGCTCTCCTTCTATGGGTTCACTAGACATGTGATCCTTGAATTCTTCCCAATGTCTTATATGAGAATAAGGATGTTGTCTAAGAGATCTTTTCTTGAGAGGATTTGAATTATGTTCGCTCGAAGGTCTCTTATGGAAGTGAAAGTTTAAGCTTTTCTCAAAAACAACATCAAAAAGATCATCCTTAATTTCAACAGGGATTTTTGAAGGTGGAATTTCTTCTTCCCTTGGTGAATTTTAGGGTACTAATGGTTCAAGATTGATAGCTAAATCTTGAGATTGGAGTGGTTGTGATTTGGCTATCAAAACTTCTCCTTCTTGATAAGGAGATGATTTCTTTTCTTCCTCGGGGAGTTCATCATGAATGCCAGTGTAGGAAATATTTCCACTAGTTCTATCAAGCATAGATCTTGCTTCACTAATAGACAAATTAAGGAAAGCTCATCTAAAGGCTTGATCAAGGGATTGCACAGAATCCGTGCTAAGACCCATATAAAAATGTTGAAGGAGCATTGGGTCTGAAATAGCAATGTCTGGGCCAATGGTGATAAGACTATTAATATGTCCCCATTATGTGCCAAGAGATTCTTCTTCTATTTGTCTAAAATTTATAACCTCTTTCAGAAGGATAACCACTCTAGAGATGGGAAAGAAATGTAAACAAAATTTAAGTAGAATGTTTCCCAATCTCCTTGCATACTTCCTACGGTTTGACTATACCATTGTTTAGCTCTTCCCATCAAAGAGAACGAAAACAACTTCCATCTTAAGGTTTTGTCCGACATGCCAGTGATACACAAGCATGCACAAGTTTGTGCAAACTCCCATAGGTGTGAGTATGGGATTTCATTGCCATCTCCTGAGAAGGATTGTTCTTGAATCAGTTTTATTAAACACATGTGCAGTTCATAGCTAGGTGTTAGGATAGGCTCTGAAGATTTTGGTGGTTATAGGATTGCACTCATGGGTTTATCATATTGATATATAAGTGTGTTATCCATGCTAAAACAAAAAAAGTAAAACAAAAGATAAAAAGCTAAACTAGGTTCGTAGTTAATTCAGCAACCGTTTCCCTAGCAACGATGCTAGAAAGCTTGTTGGTATTAACTAAAGCACACAGATAAATCCACAAGTGCATGGATACCGCTGTTGTTTTCACCTGGAAGTATTCCAAGTATTGTATCCATAGGGAAACGTATGAGATTAACTACAATCTAACTTAATCCAGGGGTAGCAACAAGGTTAGGATAAACATTAGCATAGAGAGGATTACTAAGGTCCTCTAGTTCTAACTTCGGTAAGCTATGTCTTCTACTATTCAACTAGGGACATTACTAGGGAAAGACGCCAGTAGAGGATGCTTTCCTTCGTAACTGGGTCCTACTTGGCCTACAAATGGGAGGTGGACTACAGAGGACTCAACAAATGTGTCACATTTGCGTTCTAATGCTATTTCACAATCTACCACTGATCCAAAATGCAGGGTGCATCCACGATTAACCCAAGTCTAAGTACCACGCTTACACTTACGATTAATACTTTACACCCCCTAGGAAGAGAATAAATCACTCAAAAGATTCACGATCCTGATGAACAATATAAACTAAATTCTTACTTAAATTAGAAGTTGATTACCAGAGAAATCTTAGAAGCAAGCTCAAATTGTACTTGGATCTACCAAGGTACAAGCCGTAGAGAGAGAGCATCGACAGGCTAGCACCTCCTCCAAACTCTTCCCTCGCTCTCTATCTCACTATTTCTATTTATAAGACTAGATCCTATAGAGGACTAATTTTCTCTAGAGAGCTGGCTCTGATCCTGATGGAAAGGATATGAATTAGGGTTTTAGGATGGCTCTAGGGAGGGGGGTAGGGGCTGCTATATATAGGGAGTAGCATCAATTCTTGACCCTCAGATCAAACTGACTTAAAAGGACAACATAGATGCAATCTAGGAGATGGTGGAGAACCAATGTCACGAGGTGGAGGCTGACAGTGGCCCCCATAGACCAGCCAGACTACGAGAGGGACTAGTCAGTCCCACCTGGTGGCCTCTCACCCTCCGCTGCGGTATGGTTTCCTCTTGTGACTTCTAGATCCTTCTAGTGTTGTCTATGTCGTGGATAAGCATAATTAATTCTGACATATAGGTCCACCTTGGTTTTCTAGATAAACTCTGCAGAAAATATAGAATCACCAAAACTCATATTATTTGTTAGTTTAAACCCCTAAATCTATGTTGGTGATTACTTTAATGCCCTTAGACATGTTATATTCATGGTTTATAATGGTTGTTAACTACCATCAACAATCGCCGGCCACCTTGCTACGACTTTGGATTGGCCCATGAATGACCTCCACAGCCTACGGGTGACCTACTCGTCCATGCGTCGTGTTTGCATTGACCCCACCGTGGGTCGGCGTCTGGCATAGGATTGGTTTAGACGCAGGGGGACGGGGGCTGACCTCGTCAACTACTATGCCCTCCTTGCTAGCCTGACCCAAGTTGGCAACCTAGAGGCTTGCTTCCTCCCTTGGATACAAACTGTATTCATGGAAAAGCAGAGCCTCCGGCCAGGCCTCGATGATCTCGCTCACGCCGCCGATGGTGAGCACAATCTGGCAGCCTATCTGGTCACCCTATTGCTCTATAGGCACAATGACAGTGCCGGCGACAATGACACTGCGAGGTGGTACATGAGATGGGTCGAGGGCGAGGAAGAATCATGGGTAGTGGTGACAGGTGGTGGCGCTAGACCAACAAGTAGGTGGCTAAGCAATAAGGGGTGTGTGCTATGCCACCGCCCAGCCACCATGGTGATCTACAATATGATGTGGGAATGGTTGTCGCTGCCGCCACTGGCACAGGTGCGTTGCGTAGGTGGCGCTTGTGGTGATGAAGATGGATGGGAAGGAAGGGTTGTGTATTGCAGCGAGTACTGTAGGCTTCATCAATAAATCCATTTTTTCGAATGAGAATTTAGAATAAGAGACTAGTAATTCACTCTTCACGTGCGAGAGTGAATTACTCCCTCCATCCTAGAATGTAGTGTTTTCTAGCATTTGAAATTTATCCTCAAATATAGTGTATTTTGTAGCTTTTGATTTCCTGTTGCTTTTTCTTTCCTATTGTTTTGTTTCAATTATATTGTTTCCTTTAGGGATTCAACGAAAAGTACTAGTATGAAATAGGTTTCCTTGTATAACGTGAGATGTGTCCTGCACGATTAGATTTACAATGCTCGAACTTTCTTATGTGTGCAGTAAAATTTGAATAGCTATGTAGCTCCTCCGTTAGGCATTAGATCGATGCAAGACTAGATCAGATGAATTCCATTATGCATGCTTACCACACTATAGATCAGAAAAAAAACATGTAGGCAAAACCAACCAACAGGGGCTAGAAACCGGCTACCAAATGACCCCTGGTTCAGTAGTAGTAGTAGTCATAAGTGACTTTGATCTGTGTTGAATCTCACTCATCTTATTTTCATGGCTACTTCAGTCTTCACTCTATAACTTATTAGTCTTCAGCCTTTAGTCTGCCCCTTGACTATTGTGACTGCTTGCGTGCTCCTACATTCCTACATAGACGCGCACGCGTGGGTGGCATCAGCATGCGTGGCTCGCATTGATGTGACATGGCCAAGCCGCACAGCCAAAAAACACAAATGTCTCATTACTCGTTGGTCGTGGGGTGGTACTTTGTATTAGGTGCGTTGAACTCTGTTGAGCGTGGTGTCGCTCAGGTCGTTTGGTTTCTATTTTTTTGTTGCCTTGGTATCTTTGTCAATCTTTGCCGAACATGCAAGAACCTTGCAGCGAGGAGCAAGTCTCGCCTTAGTCTAATGCAGAGCTAAGTAGCCATTGGTGTTGAAATATTATTGCACACATAAGAAAGTCCAACCTCTATACATTTGGTTGCATCTGACAATATCCTCCATAGTTTTTTCCTCGTTTGGACACGTCTGACACGTAAGAAACTCCCAACTCCCAACATAAGGAAGATACATGAAATGCAACATGACATAACATCAAATGAAACTTTATTTACTCCTCTGCTAATGACTTCGAGAATAAGGGAGCATAGAACTAAAGTTTACAGCAAAGATCGTAGGGTGTTTGGTTTAGGTGACTAAAAGAGACTCAAGCAGTTAAAAAAGACCAGAGCATCCATATTAATTGCCTGGGATCTTTGCTGCTGCCGTAGTATTGAGGGGCAGGGGTGTCTTTTTTGGCCCTCTGCATGTTTGTGTTTAATTTTGTTCAACTTTGTATTAGGTGGGTTAAACTTTGTTGAGCATGGTGTAGATCAGGTCCTTTGGTCATTTGGTAGCCAGTTTCTAGCCCCTGTTGGTTGGTTTTGCCTGTAGGTTTCTTTCTGGTTCTCTTTCTAATCTGTAGTATGGTAAACATGCATAACGGAATTCATTCGATCAAGTCTTGCATTGATCTAATGTCTAAAGAAGGAGCCACATAGCTATTCAAATTTTACTGCACACGCAAGAAAGTTAGAGCATAATAAACCTGACCAGGCCGGACACATCTCACGTTATACAAGGAAACCTATTTCGTATGGGTACTTTCGTTGAATCCCTAAATGAAACAAATAAAATTAAAACAAAACAATAGAAAATCAAAAGCTACAGAATATACTATATTTGAGGTGCTTGAACTACTTCAGCAGTACATTTTAGCGAACGCACATTATTTTTCTCTCACAACAAATCAACATAAGCATCAACATAAGCCAACTTTCAACGAAATTTGGCTTATGCTGATGCTTATGCAGATTTGTTGTGAGGAAAATACTGTGCATTCGCTAAAAAGTACTGCTGAAGCTGGAATACAATATATTTCAGGATGGGGGGAGTAATTCACTCTCATATGTAAAGAGTGAACTACTACTTTCTTATTCCAAGTTCCCATGCGAACAACTCAAATTCGCGGCAAAGCCTACAGTCCTAGCTACAATACACAACCCTTCATTCCCATCCGTCAGCATCGTCGCAAGCACCGCCTGTGCACGAAAGATTGCCGTGCACCTGTGCCGACGGTGGCAATGACAACTTGCCCTAGGCCCACCTCATTTTGTGGATCACCTTGGTGGCCACCTTGCGGTGGCACATCACACACCCCTTGTTATGTAGCCACCTACTCATTGCTCTGCTGTTGCCACCCGCCGCCACCGCCCATGATTCTTCCTCACCCTCGACCCATCTCATGTACTGCCTCATAGTGTCATCATCGTGGGCATCACCACTATGCCTATAGAGCAATATGTCAAATAGATAGGCCCCCAGATTGTGCCCGCCATTAGTGGCGTGGGTGAGATCGTCGAGGCATGGCCAGGGCTAGTGGGTTTCCTCGAATACCATTGGTATCCCGAGGAGAAAGCAAGCCTCTGAGTTGCCGAGTTGGGTCATGCTAGAAAGGAGGGCATAGTAGTTGCCAACATCATCCCACCCTAGCCCACGTCTACACTGGTCTAGTACCACGCGCCGACCGATGGTGGGGTTACCACAGATGTGGTGCATGGACGAGCAGGTTGCCCATGGGCTATAGAGGTCATCCATGGGCCAATCCGAGGTCATAGCAAGGTGGCCGGCGATCTCAATTTGCATGTCGGTAGGGAGCGCCATCAGCAACATGATTGTCGGCATGGATGGAGCTACGCCGTGTGGACGGTGGTGAGACGGAAGGCTAGAGAGGTAGAGCAGCGCAATCAACTTATGTTGATTGCGGAGCAGGAGGGGGAGGCGGTGAGACGGAAGGCTAGAGAGGCGGAGCAGCGCAATCAACTTACGTTGATTGCTGAGCAGTAGGATGAGTGGCTTAATGAACCATGTAGCGATGATTTTATTCGGACAAGTCTCGTCTCCATCTAATGCAAAACGGAGGAGGCATAGCTGTTGATTTTTTACTACGCATGTAAGAAAGTCCACCCACTGTATATTCCATCTCGTTGGACAGTATATAGTGTTGTCTGTACATTTGAAAGTTATAGCAAATTGAGTGCATTTGTTCATAGCTGACAAAAGTACTCCCAGCCCCACGTCATACATTAAAAAACGTTAATTTTTTATGTGAGTAGAACTTGCCTGATCCGCTTTACTACAAACAGCAGTTGCACTTGCTGTGGCTTCATGCATGAAGTAGTAAGGTACGTCAGTTGGATTCATGAAGCGACAACGTCAACCATAGCCCAGGGAGTGCAGTCAATCATAACCTATGAAACCATGTACAGTAGCCATCTCTAGTTAGTTGCTGCCCCTCGGCTGCTATGAGCCTGTGACTGCTGGGGTTGGAGTGCACTGTATACTTCATCGGATGATAGAAGGTCCGACCATCTAAAATATTCACTACTCGGATACTACTAATGATGAACGTCGTGCGATCACATCAGAAGCCTATTCTGGCCCTGGCATCCCTGTGTGTACAAAGCCTGGCCTCACTCCCATTGTATAGCCACCTCTAGCTAGCTGACTGACTCTGCTCCACCAACCAAGAGAAATTGCTTAATAAGGAAGCAACTCCTCTTCACTCTTTGGTCTGCCTGACTGCCCCTCGATTGCTGTGAGTCCTCTTCACAACCACACTAGGCTTTCAACTCTCAAGCGTGTCATGGTGGTCAAAAGCTCTTCTTCTAACAATTCTTGTGTCTAGCTTTCATGTGCATTCACTTGACTCTCGGCAACCGTGCAAGGTCTATATGGGAGGAGCGTCCCCTTCCCTCAAAGATTTTGAATTTTGACCAAATATATATAGAGAAGTATTGATGATTATGATGCATAATAAGAATTATTTCATTGACCTTAAATTATACTATTTTCATAATAAGCCTAATAGGAAATCTAACGATTCTATGTCAAACTTTGTTCAACTTGCAAGAATCATATAGCGAGGAGGCCTGATTGGTTGGCTTCCAAAATTTGCCAAACCAAAAAATTGGCATGCCATGATTATAGCTATTGATTGGCTTGCTAGCAAAACTTGTCAACCTCTCACATTCGGCTTGCCAAATCCATGGCAAATTTTTTACCTAATTTTGGATTGCCAAATCCTTGTCATGGCAAATTTTGGCTGCAAACCAATCAGGCCTGGCGAGGGACATTGTCACATGTATGGTGTACCTACTTCTGTTTGCCTTTTACTTAAACTCCTCAAAAAAGGTAAAGGTTTGTCTCCTATAACTTGGGTCCGAGATCTCATCTCCCCCCCTCTCTTTTATAAATTGGCAGGAGTAGCCATTGTGTTTCAAACTAGTCGCCCCCCCTTTCCCTCTCTCTCTCTCACTGGCCCCTTTGCTCGGTGCAGCTCTATCAACGCCGTGTCCCACTAGATCCAATCCTCTCGTGGTAGCACCACGTCGAACAGGATGCATGGACAGAGCAGCTCCTAGACTATGGATCGATTGTCTGATCATGTTGGTGAAGAGACTGGCCTTCCATTGGTGATTTGCCCCCGCTCGATGGTCTACGAAAGAAAACCCAAACCACGACCGTGTCTACTTCAAGTGCCAAAGGAATGGGTTCAGCTTCTTATTTGTCACTTCTTTGGCTATAACTATTGTAATGCTCGGTTTAATTTTTTAAACAACTTTGTGCAATATCCAAAACTCTGTGGTTACTACATATGGCAGCGATGATATCTTGAGGATTTGAAAAAGTTAGGCACAATCCAAGTCAGTCTAATGGACTTAGAGGATGAAGAGGAGGAAGGAAGCGAAGGCCACTCGAATGGCGAAGGTGACAGGAAAGCATCAGAACTCAGCATGTAGAACCTACAGCGAAAGTTGAGCATGTTTTTTCTTTGTTGTGTTCTGGTTGTTGGATTTGGAATCATGTATTATGTTGTATTGAAGTAGGTCATCAACATGTTAGACTTTGAATGCTCTGTTTTGTACTAGCTAGGAGGATGTATGAAGAATAGGAACTAATGTCCTAGGTTTGTGAAGAGTGTTTGGTTGTCTACAGCTGTGGATGCAAGCTTAGCTGAGATTGTTTGGTATGCTGAATCTTAGGTTGCACGAGCGGATGCAACTTGTTGAGAAGGTATTTGGTTGTCTGTGTTCTATGAGGAGAGTTACCTTGCATCTAAAGAAGGTTTTTGGTAGTGAGTAAATTTTATAAATTCACAACTCATACCAAAACATAACTTTAACAACCATTAATAATATTCGTGGTACACACTGCATAGACCTTAGCTTATATTACAAACAAGTTAAAGTTGCTGCAAAATAATGACAACATCCATCCAAGACAATCAAACAACATTGATCCATTTAAACATGCCATGATAGAGAGATACATCATGGAAATTAATTTACTCCTCTGTTAATGACTCCAACTCCGAGAACAATGGAACATAGAAAAGATAGTAAGGTCTGTAGATGTTTTGTGGTAGGACATCCCATTGGAAAAATGCACTGTAACGTGTAGGATGACATGAACTTTTCTGCTCTCCATGTTATATGTGACGATGTCATTTTCGTCCCTAACCCCAACAAAGAGAAGCAAATTCTATTTTGGGTGAACCATTGAGTAGTACTAATCAACATCAAAGTAACCAAATTCAATGTTAGTCTCCACAAACATGTCTAGAGTGCTAATAGTATGCTTCAATATCCATTTATTAGTACCATAGTCTTCAAGGATCTAGATGTTAAGCTTGGGCATATTGTGACCACGAACAGTATATACACACAAGTGACCATAAGCTTGATGGATGGAACCTGCAGAACCAAGCGGGTAAGGAATTTTCCACCATGTCTCTCCCTGCATATCCACAGCAAGTATCTGACAGCCCCACGAGTTCCCCATAATGTGCAGACAACCGCTAAGATACATAGTTTCTGATGATTGCCTATCTGATTTCTCAATAGTCACAGAAGTATTCCTGCCCCATTTAGATTCCTTATAGATCCATGCTGCAGTTTGAGATGAGTAGATGTCCACACCTCTATACCGATCAAACTGCTCCTGTATATATTCAATCACATGGAAGTGCGAGGAGGCTTTTGGATCAAACACCAATCAAGCCTCACTAACAGAATGGATGCTAGGCGGCAATTCCTTGAACTCCTTGGTTACTGGATTGCAGACGACAAAGCAGTATGATCCATCATCCCTTGGCACCAGCATAGCATGAGGCCATTGTAGATATCTGAGACAGCTACATTGGCTAAGGTGAAGGGCAAGAAGGACAAGGAGGGGTGTTCACTGGTGACTCTAGTGTAGCATCGATAGCCTTGGTCGGTGTCATAGAAGAAGCCTGCCACATTCTAGGGCAGCACCTTATGGTTGTTGTAGTCCTTGATGAGGCAGTTACAGGAGTGACAAATACATTTGTAGCAGAAGAAGGAGTGGGCGGAGAGGCAGTAGAGGATCTCGATAATGGCATCATCCATGAGGCTGGCCATTGCATTTGTCTTGTTGAGGGCCTCCTCCATTTCATCTATGTGTAGTAGGATGAGAGCTTGCTCAGTAATGAGATGACTCAAGACGAAAACAATCCAACAAAGATCCAACAGTGAAGTCCACAACTCATACAAAAGTGCAACTTTAACAACCATTAACAATTTTTATGGTATGACCTCAAACAAATTTAGAGTAGCACCACATAGATATATATAACTCAAACTAGAGTAGTAGTTAATAGAGCTATAACCATTACAATTCTAGCTAAATCAAGTCTATCCATCACACTTACAATCAGTACACGATTTCAGAGCTTCTTCTATAGGACACATTTATAGTAATAAAACTAAACATATGCAAAAAACTAACCAGTGCCACCTCCTAGTTCTTTTTATCATCATATCAATGGCCTCACCAGATCTCCAACACTAGAATGTTTCTTGTATACCTTATATTCAAGCAAGGACCAAAATGGTGAAGCGAACAAGACAAGAAAGGAGACCTGTGAATCAGATCTGTCGCCTCTGCCATGGCACACAACAGACACAGACACCAATGCAGCCATGTTCCAGCGGCTAACCCCGTTGCCTAACCTCCGAAAGGACACCAGAGCCACCACAGCACACCGGGGATCCTCCGCTAATGCTGCCACCGCCACTAGTCTAACGGGCATAGATTCACTTCCACTTGAAGGGGAAATATCCAATATAGGTCAACTTGTAGGGCATCCACATAGAGAATATAATATTTTAATGACTCCAAAGACATGTCAATACAACCAGGCATCTAGTGCAATGGTAAAGACCATGCATTCCTTCCTTCGGGTCCTAGGTTCGTCTCCCAAGCATTGAGGTTTTTTTGAATTTATTAGACCCCGGTGGCACAAAAGGTACAAGTAACATGCAAGCCGTCAGGTCCCATAGGTCGGATGGAGATGGAGAAAGGTCCCACAAGTACACATGACATGTGAGCCATCAGGTCCCATAGGTACACGTGACACACAAGCAGTTAGGTCCCACAGGTTGGATGGAGATGGAGAATAGTCCCACAGGTACACATGACACATAAGCCATCGGGTCCCCTAGGTCGGATGTTGAAGGGTCCCACAGGTACATGTCGGACATAGAAAGGACCAAGCGAAGACTTTTATGACGAATTGCAAGCATCATGGATGAGTAGCTGTAGGCCCCATAGGTACATGTTGGATGAAGAAGGGTCTCACAGGTACACGTCGCATAGAGATTGGAGCAAGTTGAGACTTTTATAATAAATTGCAAGCGTCATGGATGTGTAACTATAGGTCCCACAGGTACACGTCGAATGGAGAAAGTACCGTTTAGAGATCTATTATGAAGCCGTTCATTATAGATCGAATATTGTTCATCATAGATGTGTAATTAGTTCAATGACGAAGCCCTATTCATCATAGTTTTAAAGGAGATCATCATAGATAAGTCACGCAAGTGATCTATGACGAAACCGTTCGCTCTTCTATGACATTTTTTGTGACGATGCCCGATCAATCTACCTTCGTGGGATACCCCTCGGAGGACTGCTGACGATATTCTATCAACAGTTCACGTGCCAGGTAGGGGTGTGTGTGTTGTTTCTATGATGAACAAGATGGTATATTTTGCAGGCTCTTCGTCCTCCCCGAAGCCCAACCAGATCTTCATGGTTGGATTGATCTTCTAGGTCATCAATGCTAACGGAGATGAAGAGATCATTGAGCCGGTATAGATCGATTCTGTGCTGACCACACTAACACCTACAACAGTAGATCCAAACTCGGAACCACCTCCAAAGTCATCTTCACCAATAACTCGCCACCTGCTCCCCCGCTACCTGAGGAAGCAGATCAACAATGGCGATCTGATTGCATTCATCGATTATGTTGGCCAAAAGCTCACCGACTGCCTCTCCATCGTGGAATTAGCTCTGACCACTCTAGTTCAGCGTCAACCACCCTCTGATTCTGATCTCTTGGAGGCTGATCAGGAAACTCCAGGGGTTATGACCACCATCCATCAGGATTAGGATGCCCTAAGGGGCAAATTCGTTGACCAGGTAGGAGACATCTATCCTCTCGTTGACCTGATCATCGACCAGCTCTCGCCGACTGTCAATATGCTACAAATCGGCCGATGCCCCAAAGCATCTCTCCACACCATGCCAGAGGAAAGTCTAGACTCTGAGTCCCAGGGCTGTATGAAGACTATCACCAAAACCGCCGCTGTCCAACCTCCTTCCCACCCTTTCGACAGCGTCGACAGCCCTCCACGTGATGGAGAAACTGATGAGGACCACACAGCTCGTGTCAACAAAAACGCCAATCGTGCTTAGCGCCGGGTGAATGAGGCCGCCATTGTGCTAGCCAAGGCTGCTCGCAACAAAGAATAGCTTCACTCACAAGGGAGGCCACACCCACTCCATCGCAACCTAGATGACAAATTCATTCGGGTCGACAGCCATGATGTCTACAAGACCCCAAGTGCCAACTTGGCCATGGCCGCTAATGAGCTCGCTCAGCTCGAGCAAACGCCAGAGGTCGCCAAAGTCGCCATAATGCTTAAAGCTGCACACTACTAGGTCAACAAGATCTGCCAAGATCAGGGACCTTCCTACTCGACAAGCTCGAATCACCGATGCACCGTGCTAAGATCCAATCGCCGCCCTGGCAAAAGATGTTTCACTGATCCACATCGTGATGATGGACAACCCCTCTAGGGGGAGCTAGGGGGAACCGTATCAACTACCCTCACCAACATGACCAAGAAGTCAACCAAGATGTTTGAGCACACATCAATAATCTCCTAGATGCGCGATGTCATATCGACGAGCGTTGTTTCTCTCACCATGAAGAGGAAGTACGCTAGCATCAAGAATACGAGTAAGAGTTCGGTAATCTAGATGCAGCCCTCCAGCCACTTAACACTAGCAATGCTACAAATCCTGATGGTGATGATCCCGAAGGGCCTTGAGCATTCACAAGAGCACTCCAAACACTCCAGTGGCCCCGTGGTTTCAAAATCACTGGGGTCGAGCCCTACGAGGGGTGGATGAACCCCACATAGTGGCTACAAGCTTATGCCACCGCTGTGTGTGCTGCCAGGGGAGACACCAGTGTCATTACAAACTATCTTCCCATTATGCTCACACCAACAGCAATGAACTGGCTCACGAGCCTCGCCCTAGATTCCATTGGATCTTGGGAATAGCTAAAGAAGGTCTTCACCGACAACTACATGGCTACGTGTACTCGGCCAGGTACCAAGCATGATCTGAATCGTATCTATCAGAAATCGTCTGAGCTCCTTCGTAAAAACATCAGATGATTTTTTGAGATGAGGAATTATATTCCCAACATCACGGAAGCACTAGTCATCACCACCTTTGTCAGAGGACTTTGTCATCGTGACCTCCACTCCAAATTCAATCGTAAGCCGCCAAAATGGATTGGTTAGATGATCATGACCGCCGATCAATACGCTGGCGCTAAGGAGGCCAAAGTTCGCTTCAACGAGGATGTGGGCACTCACCGCCCAACTTGCCGTAGCGACGATTGCCCCAACGAATGACGCCATAGTGACTGCCACTACGACGACCGCAGCCACCACCAAGACAGTGGCTGTGATCGGCCAGAAGGGTCTAAAGCTAGTTAGTATCGCCGTCGCCGACCAAACAACATCGTCGCCACCATTGGCAAACCTCGCATCAAGCATAACTATGACGAGTAGTACAAGAAGATCCTCGAAGGACCGTGCCCCTCCACAAGAACATCAAGCATAAGATGAAGGACTACCTTGGCTTGGCTAAGGAGTTCCAGACCAAAAAGAAGGACGACGACAACGACGATGGAACCAGAGGTCACTGACCACCTGGGGACAACAACAATGCCTTCCAAGATCATGACAAAGTGGTCGCCACTATCTTCGGGGGCCTCACCGCTATCGAGAGTAGAAGAGATCAAAAGCTCATCGCTCGCCGGGTGCTCGCCGTCAACACAGAAGACGCTATCGCCAACCCTAGCTATCACCCCTGGTCTGAGGTTCCCATCACCTTTAGCAGGGCTGACCAGTGGGTGGACATCCCTTACATAGGGCGTTTCCCCCTCATTCTTGATGCAACCATCAAGACAGTATTCTTCAGGAAAGTACTCGTCGATGGCGGAAGTGCTCTGAACCTCCTCTTCACTGGAGCCCTAAAGGAGTTGGGCCTTGGAATAGAAGACCTCACACCCTCCGACTCCTCCGTTTGGGGTGTGGTACTTGGTAGGGCATCCAAACTGCTTGGAAAGATCACCCTCCTGGTACAATTCGGCATGGCTACAACTTCCGCATCGAGCATATCAACTTCTACGTTGCCGACTTCAACACCGCCTACCATGCCATACTTGGTCGGCCAGCTCTAGCCAACTTCATGGCCATACCACACTATGCCTATCTGATATTGAAGACGCCTTCGCCTACAGGAGTTGACTCTATGGGCCAATCTCTCCATCGCCTACGCCTACAAAATAGAGAGTATCTCCCTCGCCAAAGCCACCGACCTCTCCATCTAGATGGCCAGCATGGTCAACGATGCCAAGACGGTGCCCATCGACGACCTGGAGATCTCAGCACTGGAGCCTCCTCATGCCTCCACCATGTCTAAGGAAATGAAGGAGGTCAGCCTCAGCCTTGATGATCCCGCCAAGACCATCAAGATTGGGGCTCATCTCAACCCCAAATAGGAAAGTGCGCTCATCTCCTTCCTACGTGCCAAAGCCGATGTGTTTGCTTGGAAACCTGTAGACATGCCAGGGGTACCATGGGAGAAGATCGAGCACTCCTTAAATGTCTCGCCGACCGCTAAGCCGATCAAGCAGAAACTCCAACGATTCACGCTAGACGAGAAGGAGGCTATTAGGGTAGAAATAAAATGGCTCCTAGCAGCCAGATTTATTAAAGAAGTTTATCATCCTAAGTTGTTGGCAAACCCAGTCCTTGTTCAAAAGAAGAATAAAGAATGGAGGATATGAGTTGATTACACTGATCTCAACAAACACTGCCCTAAAGACCCTTTTGGTCTACCTTAGATAGATGAGGTTGTAGACTCTACCATCGGCTACGAACTCCTCTCCTTCCTCGACTATTACTCTGGCTATCACTAGAAATCCCTCAAAGAGGACGACCAGATCAAAACATTGTTCATGACGTGTTTTGGTGCGTATTGCTACACCACCATGTCTTTTGGACTAAAAACACTAGGGCAACCTACCAAAGGGCCATCCAGATGTGCCTTGACCAACAACTAGGTCACAACATTGAAGCTTACATCGACGATGTGTTCGTTAAGTCCAAAACCACTGACAGTTTCAACGCTGACCTCAAAGAAGCATTTGCCAATCTAAAAAAATATAGATGGAAGTTAAACCCTTCAAAGTGCATCTTTGGAGTTCCATCCGGCATACTCCTAGGCTACATCATCAGTGCCTGTGGTATCGAACCCAAACCCGACAAGGTCTCCGCCATTACCAATATGAAATAGCCAACCTGCGTAAACGATATACAGAAGCTCGTATGGTGCATGGCTGCTCTCAGCCGCTTTATATCATGCCCTGGCAAAAAGGGACTACCGTTCTTCAAACTACTCAAGGCCTCCGAGCGCTTCTCCTAGTCGGAGGAAGTTGATATGGCTTTTGAGCAACTCAAGTTGTTTTTAACAAAGCCTCTGATCATGACGACGCCCCAACCAAATGAAACCTTATTGATCTACATCGCTGCCACTTCTCACGTCGTTAGCACAGCTATCGTCATCGAGCGCAAGGAAGTTGCACACACCTATAAGGTACAATGTTCGGTCTACTTCATCAGTGAGGTTCTTAATGAGTCCAAAATGCGTTACCCTCATGTTCAGAAGCTATTATATGCCATTCTGGTCACGTCGTGCAAGCTCCACCATTACTTTGAGTACTACAAGATCGCCATGGTCACTGAGTTCCCTCTAGGGGACATCCTCCATAACAAAGAGGCCAATGGCCACATCATCAAGTGGGTAGTCGAGCTCAACACTTATTCCATAGAATTCAGAAGTAGGCCTACCATTAAGTCACAGGCGCTGGCTAACTTCGTTGGTGAGTGGACCGAGATCCAAGAGCCCATCCCTACTACTTGCCCCGAGCACTGGGTGATGTATTTCGACGGTGCCCTCAACATCAATGGTGCTGGTGCTGGCATTTTATTCATTACTCCAACTAAGGACAAGCTCCGTTATGTCCTCCAAATTCATTTTCTAGCTTCCAATAGCATAGCGAAGTATGAAGCATGTCTCCACGGACTTTGTATAGCCGTTGAGCTCGGCGTCAAATGCCTCATGGTATCTGGAGACTCTGCGCTGATCATCAACCAAGTTAACAAAGATTGGTCCTGTTCTAGTGAGAAGATGGACGCATATTGCGCCGAGATCAGGAAACTTGAAGGAAAGTTCTACAGTATCGAGTACCACCACGTGGTATGAGACTAAAATCAGCTTGCCCACCACCTATCTAAGATAGGCTCTTCTCACGCCACGATTCCACCTAGGGTCTTCATTCAAGACCTCTTTACGACATCTATTAAGGAAGACAAGGAAGTTCAAGAAATCCCCCCACCGAGCAGCTGGTACTTGCAGTATCTTCGCCGGCCATAGATTGGAGGGAACAGTTCATCAAGTACCTCACTAGCATCGACGTACCCCCGCCGATAAGACTAAAACTGAACACTTCATCTGTCATAGCAAGCATTACGTGTTGGTGGATGGGAAGTTGATGAGGAAAAGCACCAAGGAAGGGATACTATAGAAATGCATCACCCAAGAAGAGGGAGTGAAACTACTTCTTGAGATTCACTCTGGCTTCTGTGGCAACCATGCGGCCTCTAGAAACCTAGTCGGCAAAGCTTTCCGAGCTAGTTTTTACTAGCCCACGGCTATCTCCGACGTAGAAGACCTCATCCAATGTTGTCAAGGATGTCAGTTTTTTCACCAAGCAAATACACGTACCAGCATAGGAATTGCATACCATCCTAGCTTCTTAGCCTTTTGCATGCTGGGACTGGACATGGTCAGGCCTTTCAAGCCCACGCCAGGCAGTTTTTGGTACATGTATGTCGCCATTGACAAGTTCTCCAAGTGGATTGAGTACAAGCCAGTTGTTTCGACTACTGCAAAGAAGGCAGCCAAGCTCCTTGAAGATATCATCCATAGATTTGGTCTCCCAAATAGCATTATCACCGACCTCAGAACTACATTCACTGGCCACAATTTTTGTGACTTCTACGAAGACCAATGCATCTCCATCAAATACGTCTCTATTGCCCATCCTAGAGCCAATGGCTAGATCAAACGGGCGAACGGTATGATCCTCGATGTCCTCAAAAAGAGACAATACCAGAAAGAGGAAAAGCATCCGGGCAGATGGCTCAAAGACCTCCTAGTTGTGGTCTATGGACTACGCACTCAAGCTAGTCGCAACACCGGTGTATCTCCATATTTTTTGGTCTATGGCTCAAAAGCCATACTTCCGGTGGACATTACCTTTCGAGCACCTAGGATGGAACATTATAATGAAGAGCAAGCCATAGTTGTTTGGATAGAGGATGTTGATAGAGCTAAAGAAGAATGTCTGGTCACTTGCATCTGCACAACCAAATACCTAGAAGGCATGCAAAGATACTACAATCATAATATCAAAGGTCGTTCATTTGCGGTCAGCGACCTTGTTCTCCATAGAAAGCAGAAAACCGAAGGGATGCACAAGCTCTCCTCCCCCTGGGAAGGGCCTTACGTGGTCAAAGAGGTTACCCGACTAGGGTCTTACCGGCTATGTGACATGGAGGGAATCGACATCCCCAATTCATAGCACATCGAGTAGCTTATACATTTCTATCCTTGAAACGCTTTAGATATGTACTCTTCACTCCACAATGAATAAAGTTTTCATTGCCATAATTTGTCTCAATTATTTCTCCACTCCAGTTTAATCTCCATTTACGATTACCAACTCCAAGCTACTCCTTAACAAACTCCAACAATTATACGTGATCTCCATAAACGCTATGCCCCGTTTCTCCATACTAAAATATCTCTAAGATATTTCGCCAACCATCGAGCAACACATGTTCCGCTCTGTTTTTTGGAGAAAACCCAGTCTTCGATCTCTCCCTACACGTGCTACGAGCTCCAGCGCTCTACATTATGGGTGGTTGGCTGTGGTTCCTCAGTCACGTCTGTTCCTCCTACATGTGCATGGGCTCCAACGCTCGACGTTATGGAATACGGGCTAGCAAAGGCCAAGAGCCCAATAACGAACTAATTGCTCGAACGCTACTTATACCACGTATAAATGCATTAGGGTTAACAACATGTCTCTTTTTCACCGAAAGTGCTAGCAAGCCGCATAAATACACATACAATGTCTACTTACAACATTTATATGAATACATAAATGTTTGCTTAGGCCGTCATGCATCTAACTCACTTTCTAGTTCTCCCATATAGGTTCCTCTCCACTCGGGCTATTAGGCTTGGCCGTCACCGTCTACCTCATTGAATAGATTGACATCGCTGGCCAGCTTCTTTGCTGCGTCCTCCACCTCATCTTTCAGCTGCTCCTGCTTCGTCGCACCCATCCCTCTAGAGAATCCAGCCCCTATTGCCTAAAGATTGATCGTAGGGTAGTGGGACTGGATCACCACCAGGGCATGCGTCACGACGGAGACAGTGACATCTCGGTTGAAGCCTTTGAAGTTCCCTTGCACCTGTCTATGATGGCATCTAGACAGGGTGGCCTGTTGGCAGGCCGAGGAGCCACCTCCATGTCAATACAATCAAGCATAGGCCTAACTCTGGCCACCATGGCATCAAGTTCCCCCTCTAAATTTTTGCCTCTAGCTCCAGCACATCGAACTGCGCCTTGGTCCTTCGACGGTATTCTACAGACACCAAACGGATCCGTCAAACGAAGAAATCATTTCAGCAACAACTCTGACCACGAGCTACTCACCTTCTAGATCCCTGGCTAGTTTCTCCGCTCGCCCAGACGCCTTCTCCTTCTCCCCTTGGAGTTGACCGACAACTTGACGCAACTGGCCAAACTCTACATCTCGCACTACAAATGAAACGATCAACCACAACATTAAGATTGTTCGGCAATGCAGAACAAATTCACCAATCCGTAGTACCTTTCTTCTGCTTGGAGATGCTTTTTAGCTGCTTGGAGATGCTTTTTAGCTGCTCGAAGGTGTGCCCTAGCTGCTTAGAGACTATCCTCAATTGCTTAGAGGTGCGCTCTAGCTGCTCGGAGATGGTCTTCAATTACTTGGACAGGATGCCCTTCTGGTACTCTAGGTCCTTGGCGTTTGATTCAGCAAGATCCCTTTCGTGCTGGGCCCTCTAGACGTTCTTCTCCATTAGCTTCACCGCCTCCTTTAGCTTCTCGTTCACCTCGGCGAGGGGCTCCATCCTCTTGATCAACTGCTATCATTGTACAGCAGTTCGCACTATGCCCTGCAAAGCACCAATATTATAAAGGACCATAGTCTCCAATGCCAAAGACGGACACTATTGATGCAACACTAACCTCAATTTGCTTCATAGCCATGGAAAGGGTGGACCGTAGCCTCTTCACCTCCCTAGTGGTGTCCTCCTCTTCCATGACCACAACTTCATCCCCTCTCTTGCGGAAGATGCGGACGGTTTGAGATCATGATCCTTCACGCTCAATCTCCTCGACCTCATCCTCTTCCTCCACAGCTGGTGGCACTCCCTGGGGGCTCGGTGGCCGCACAGAGCGATTGACAACACCCTGCGACATCTCATGGCATGCCATTTGCTCCTCCGATGATACTGGCCTCTACGCCCCAGACTCCGACACGACATCGGCAGCTCTCGCTCCCGCCTCTGAAGATTCGATGGCTCTCGCCATTGCTCCCGGCATCTCCATCGAGTCAACCACTGTTGTCGCTAGCCGCTCTCCACCTCTAACTCCATCAGTTGTGGTGGTCGAATCCTCCACAAACTGACGAGCGCCCTAGGACTCTAGGACGGAGTCTGTCCGCAATGTCTCCACCATGGGACCAGCCCCTGGCTACTCGCCAGTCTGGCCTAAAGGATTTAGATCCTCCGCATGCCCCGTTCTACATTAGATCAGCTCATTGGTCACCACAACTATAAAAATCGGAGAGCTACCGATCCCAAGGCAAAGATACTTACACATCAGCTTCCTGGTTGATGCTCTAAACCGGCGCTGCCTCCTCGAGCACCCAGGCACTGCTCTAGGGTCAACCTGCATGGCTAGGGCTGGAGGACTTGTGGCCCCCGCTATTGATGTCTTCTCCGTCTGCTGCTTGGGGATTCCTTCCCCTCCCTTCGATTGCACCTCCACGTGCATGTTGCACGATGACGCTTTAGTGCTTGGACAAGGAGCTTCTGGAGCCTCGTCGTCGTTCAACCACTCGAATATCGCCACGCTCTACATCCGAGCAGTCCGATCACCACCAAGTGAGATGTCGCCCGGCTTGCGCGGAGCTACATCCACCGTTCTTCTCTTCTTTTAGACTGGCTCATCTTTCATCATCGTTTTCCACAAACTTTCTCTGATACCTAGGGACGACTCCTTCCGACCAACACCTTTGCCTCTGGATTTAGACGAGGTGCTGACGGCACCTTCCTCTAGCTTAGTGGTTAGCCTACCGTCCACTACCTTTGGCCAATCGTTCCTCAACACGCTTGAGTAGTACATCGCCCGTTCCTACAAATGAATCTTTCCACAAGTGAATCGGTCCACTGCTCGGCATCAGCATGGGATAAAAAGCACCAGAAACAACAGTTGAGATTTTTACCTAAGGAGGTGGGTTTGCACAGTTGAAGGTTTCCGGCTACCCTGGCACACTGTATGGCACGTTTGGGGCAAATAGTTTAGCGGCCTAGTGTAGCACAGCCTCCTTCATTAGTCTCTCCGTCCTCTTCCAGGTGTTGTCAGTATCTCCCTTGAAGTCAAAGCCCAGATGCGCCCTCTCTTTGTAGGGCTAGACATGGCGCATTATGAAGTTCAATGCCACCACCACCACCCCATTCATCTTCATGCCCTTATTAACTTGAGGAGCTCCTTCACCTGCTCCATATCGACACTAGTCGGTTTCTCCGACCAGCTCCTTTGATTCTTTGGAATCTGGTCAATGTCGCATCGGATGATAGGATGACTTTGCTGATATGAACCCGCAAGGGTTTGTGGTCGATCTTTCGATGAGAAGCGTGAGATAACTCGATTGGTGGATGGAGATGATGTTCACGGCTCGACTACAGCCTTCCAAGACCGCGCCTTAGCGACCGATACACCACTTCCCAAGGCCGTCACAATCTTGTGGAGCACGACAACCGAGACCCTAGGGCTGCCGTCCTGCAAGCAATCGAAGAACTAGCAAGAACGAGGAAACAAGCACTGAAATTGCAAGATAAAATTGAAGGTTTCACACTGAATCTTATTATGAGTGGGGTTCCGAAGACAAGGAGACGGGCGACTGGATCAGCACGCGCGCCTACAAGCAAGTAGCGATGGCTAAACTTGATCTAAACAAAACCCCAGTGTTCCTGGTGGCGGCTAAGGGGTATATGACATGTGGAGGATGACCACAAGAGAGTTTGGGTCATGCTCCAACCCTAGGACGCGTCCCTACTGAACTCTAAACGATACAAGCCCATTGGGCTAACTTAAGGTGGCGCAGCACCCTAGACAGAATAGACCTCTCGGTGATTTTTGGACTGTTGACACCGCTTCTGAGTAGGTATGAGTACAAGATCAGATCCGTATGAAAGTAGACTTTATTAGCTTTCCAACAAGTCTAGAATCACCCCAATTCGACTCCGTATGTAACCGTGGCGACCGTCGCAAGTTGGAGGTGTGCTGCAGTCCGAATCCAGCCTACGCGAGTCCTTTTCCCTTTCGGTCTTCTCCTTGATTCCTAATCAAAACAAGAGTGCTCATGTCTCCAAGATCTAAACAGGATGGACAAGAGCTCAAGAAGGAACTCACTTGATGATTAACTTTTCGAGCACGAGCACGAGTAATAGGACCAGCAGGTGTCGGCGTGGACGGCGTGGATGTATGATCGGTGTTGATGTCCTCATCATCCTCCCTTTCTTGAATTTGAGCCGTCCTCGACTCAAGCTCATCTTCCTCACCCAAATAAGGCTTCAAATCTGCAATGTTAAATGTGGGACTAACCCCAAAATCTGCAGGAAGATCAAGCTTATATGTATTCTCATTTATTCATTGCATCACTTTAAAAGGACCATCCGCTCTAGGCATCAATTTAGATTTTCTTAATTCAGGAAACCTATCCTTTCGCAAATGCAACCAAACCAAATCTCCAAGTTCAAGAATCAATTCCCTTCTACCTTTATCTCCAGCAAATTTGTACTTAGCATTCATGCGCTCTATGTTTTCTTTAGTGGTTTCATGTAGTTTTAGCATCAATTCAGCACGTTGCTTAGCATCAAAATTCAACTTTTCAGAACTTGGCAATGGCATTAAATCAATAGGAGCACGTGGTAACAAGCCATAAACAATCTCAAAGGGACACATCTTCGTAGTAGAATGTAGCGAACGATTATAAGAAAACTCAATATGAGGCAAACAATCTTCCCACATCTTAATATTCTTCTTTAAAACAGTCCTTAACATAGTAGACAAAGTTCTATTCACAACTTCAGTTTGACCATCAGTTTGGGGGTGACAAGTGGTGGAAAATAAAAGCTTAGTCCCCAATTTGGCCCATAAAGTTCTCCAAAAATGGCTAAGAAATTTAGCATCATGATCAGAAACAATTGTATTTGGCACACCATGCAAGCGAACAACTTCTCGAAAGAACAAATCAACAATATTTGTAGCATCATCAGTTTTATAACATGGTATGAAATGTGCCATTTTAGAGAATCGATCCACAACCACAAAAACACTATCTCGCCCTTTCCTAGTCTGTGGCAATCCCAACACAAAATCCATAGAAATATCCTCCCAAGGAGCACTAGGAATAGGAAGAGGCATATACAAACCGTGTGGATTCAACCGGGACTTAGCCTTTTGACATGTTGTGCAGCGAGCAACAAATCTCTCCACGTCTCGTCGCATCTTTGGCCAAAAGAAATGACCAGCAAGAATGTCCTCCATCTTCTTCGCTCCAAAATGCCCCATCAAGCCACCTCCATGCGCTTCCTGCAGCAACAACAAGCGAACGGAGCTAGCTGGAATGCATAGCTTGTTAGCTCTAAACACAAACCCATCATTGACGATGAATTTGTTCCACGTTTTCCCATCTTTACAATGCAGCAGCACTTCTTTAAAATCAGCATCATGAGCATATCGGTCTTTAATTGTTTCTAACCCAAAGATCTTGTAATCAAGTTGATTCAGCAAAGTATATCTCCTAGACAATGCATCTGCAATGATATTATCCTTCCCTTTCTTGTGTTTGATAACATAAGGAAAAGATTCAATAAATTCAACCCATTTTGCATGTCTACGATTCAGTTTTCCTTGACTACGAATATGCTTCAAAGATTCATGATCAGAATGTATAACAAATTCTTTGGGCCACAAATAATGCTGCCATGTTTCTAATGTCTGCACTAGAGCATATAATTCCTTATCATATGTAGAATAATTAAGAATAGGCCCGCTCAATTTCTCACAAAAGTATGCAACAGGTTTGCCTTCTTGCAACAAAACACCACCCAATCCAATTCCACTCGCATCACATTCAAGCTCGAAAGTCTTATTAAAATCAGGGAGTTGGAGTAGAGGTGCATGTGTTAACTTATCTTTCAGCACATGGAAGGCGTGCTCTTGTGCTTTGCCCCAAGAAAAGGGCACTCCCTTCTTTGTAAGCTCATTCAATGGTGCAGCAATGGTGCTGAAGTCCTTCACAAAATGGCGATAGAAACCAGCAAGTCCTAGGAAACTCCGCACTTATGTGACCGTTGTGGGTACAGGCCATCCTTGTATAGCTTCCACCTTGGCTTTATCAATCTCAATTCCCTGTGGAGTGACAACATAGCCAAGAAACGATACTCGATCGGTGCAGAAAGTGCACTTCTCAAGGTTACCAAACAAACGTGCATCATGCAGAGCATTGAAAATAGCACGTAAGTGATCAAGGTGTTCATCCATGGATTTGCTATAAATCAGTATATCATCAAAGTAGACGACAACAAATTTCCTAATGAAAGCACGCAAAACCTCGTTCATTAATCTCATGAAAGTACTAGGTGCATTAGTTAACCCAAAAGGCATGACTAACCACTCATATAGACCAAACTTAGTTTTGAAAGCAGTTTTCCATTCATCTCCCAATTTCATATGAATCTGGTGGTACCCACTACGCAAATCAACCTTTGAAAACACAACAGCACCACTCAATTCATCAAGCATATCATCTAATCGTGGAATAGGGTGTCGATATCGAATGGTGATATTATTAATAGCCCTACAACCAACACACATGCGCCATGTTCCATCTTTCTTAGGCACTAAAATCACTGGAATAGCACAAGGACTAAGAGACTCACGCACATAACCTTTGTCTAGTAGTTCTTGCACTTGTCGCTGAATTTCCTTCGCTTCTTCTGGATTGGTCCTGTATGGCGCACGGTTTGGCAAAGATCCTCTAGGGATAAGATCAATTTGGTGCTCAATCCCACGTATTGGTGGCAGCCCCACTGGTATCTCAATGGAGAACACATCAGAATACTCCTGCAAAATGTTAGCAACAGCAGGGGGCAAAGAACGTTGCATATCCTCAAATGAAATCAAAGCATCCTTGCATACCAAAGCATAAGCAACAGAGGTGGATGCATTGAACTCATTAATATCAGATTTTGTAGCAAGCATACAACGTCCTTTCAATTTTATCTCATCTTTGTCATCAACAACAGATTTGTCATTTTTATTGCTCTCGCTCTTTGCTTTTGCAGCCTTAGTAACATCAGATTGCATAATAGCTTCAGGAGACATAGGATGCAACACAATTTTTCGATCATGGTATAGAAACGAATATTGATTTAATCTACCATGATGCATCGAATCTCTATCAAATTGCCATGGTCTACCTAGCAGAATATTGCAAGCTTGCATAGGCACGACATTACATTCAACAATATCTTTGTATGATCCGATGGCAAAATCGATTCGCACAAGTCTCGTTACCTTTTCCTTACCACTGTTGTTCAGCCATTGGATGTAGTAAGGATGGGGGTGTGGTTTGGTGGTGAGGGCGAGCTTCTGTACCATGTCGCTACTTGCCAAGTTGTTGCAGCTACCTCCATCAATGATCATGCGGCACGAACGCTCCTTGATGACACACTTTGTTTGGAATAAAGTGTGTCGCTGATTTTGCTCCGCCTTCTCCATTTGTGCACTAAGCACTCGCTGTACAATCAAGCTCTCATAGTGCTCCGCGTCACCTGCATTAATGTGTTCTTCAATGTGTTCCTCACTACCTGCATAGTCAGCCGCAAGCAATGCAAGTGTATCTTCATCAAAATCACTAGCAGATGAGCACTCACCATCATCTTTGACAATCATAACATGCTTGTTTGGGCAGTCACGCATCATATGGCCATATCCCTTGCACCGATGACATTGTATGTTGCTTGTTCTACCTGTCGATGCCACGGATGAAGTACTCACAGCCGGCTTTTACGCTGTCTTCGCTACTGAATTGGTGGGGGCAGTTCAAGTCTTGTCACTAGATGATGGCGTAGGAGTACGTGTAGACGGAGTTGTAGACGTGCGCTGCTGCCATGAACTAGCTTTCCCTGCAGAAACATTAGTCCTTGCGCTAGCACGTCGTCCCTGCACTTCCCGTTCAGCTTTACAAGCACGATGAAACAGTTTGGTTATGTTATTGTATTCTTTGTAAGCGAGGATATCCTGAATTTCCCGATTTAACCCACTTAAAAATCTAGCCATAGCAGGTTCCTCATCCTCCTCTAATTTACAACGCAACATACCCGTTTGTAATTCCTGATAGTATTCTTCTACACTTTTAGAACCTTGTCTCAATTGCTGCAACTTATTTATCATATCACGGGCATAGTAAGATGGAACAAATCTAGCTCTCATGGCTCGTTTCAGTGCATCCCAAGTTTTAGGTATGTTATTAGGATTTTTCTTGCCATATTCGATCCACCAAACAGAAGTAAAATCTGTGAACTCACTAGTAGCAGCCCTAACACGTGTGTTCTCAGGAAATTCATGGCATGCAAACTTTTGATCAACAGCAATCTCCCAAGTAATGTATGCATCAGGGTCATATTTACCATCAAAAGGAGGTATTTTAAATTTAATCTTACTGAAAGCATCATCATTATTGTGTACCTCGCGTCGGCGGCGGCCACCCATACCTCTACGGTTGTGACGTAGGCGACGTCGATCACGAGTGTCTCGATCATCATGTTCAGTATCACCTGTGTATTCTTCATCATAACTACCATCCTCTCGATCTTCCTCCTTCTTTTCTTCTTTATGCTGGTCTTTATCATCGTTGTGGAGGTCATCAAAACGCCTCAACAGAGCAGCAAGGCTTTTGTCCACACTAGCAATGGACTTCTCCAAACCTGCAAACTTGTTGTTTGTGGCAATCTGCGTAGCCTCCAACTGCCCAAGTTTGTCATTTGTCACCTGCAAGTCATTATCAAGTCCCTCCATGTGCAGCTTCACTTTCCTTTCAAAATGTTGTATGACGCCCTTTGTGCGAGGCGAATGTGGAATTTGGTTATCTTCGTCGGACCCTTGCATGGTTCAAAGACAAAGACAACAAGAAGACAAGTGAAGAAATAAAAGCCCTACAACTACTAGGATGTAGCTACAGCAAGTCGCTCACTCTCCACCTGTTACACAAGTTCTTACCAGTTCTTACCTTGCTCGACAGGAGGGGTCGTCTACCAACAAGTCTGCAGCAATGGATGAAGTGTATCGGTGCCGCAGCACGAGACCTGTCAAGCTATAGAATATGTGGAGCTATAGGTGGGCTGAAACAAGGAACGAACTAGCACCACGTTAGTTACAAAAAGCAAGCTGAATAATCGTTCAACCGGCGGTACTGTGCTGGTCCTAGTCTAGACCGTGCTAGAGACGCGAGCCTGGACACAAAGGAGAGCACAACACACCACCCAAAGTGAACGAAAAATCTCTAAGATCAGCCCCTTTCTCTTCTTTTCTTTTGCTTCTTTCTCTTTTTTTTCTTTCTTTTTTTTGAATATATATTTTTTTTCAGGGGGCACTCAAAACTGATTATATGAACAAGAACACTCCCAAAGAGTAACTCAGCACACACACTTTTCCCAAAGAGTAACTCAGCACACACACACAAGAACACTCTCTCTCTCTCTCTCTCTCTAGAGTAAGCCACTCGTTTAGATATGAATACTTGCTGCGTGGTTAGTTTGATATTTGTAGCACAGGGTGAACTGATTCCTCATTCGATTGGAACTTCCAATTCTACTCGGACTTGGCCAACAGCGAGGAATAACCGATTCGTTGATCCGACTCAAACTTGAAAACCTACTTGGATTCGGCCAACAGAGAGGAACAGCCGATTCCTTGTCCGATTCAAACTTCAAACCCTACTTGGATTCGGCCAACAGAGAGACTATATGATAGCGCGTGTTGTGATCGGAAAGTGACAAGAACTCGAAACTCTAAGGGAATAAACTAAGACCAGCAATCCGACACACCCGATGCAACCGAATATTCAACAAGCCCTAACTAGGTAGCACTAGCCACGGCTCAAAGGTCTATAGGATTGCAGGAAACTAATCTACTATTTTTTTGGCTTTTCTGGACTATAGGAAAAATAAAACAGTGAAGGATTGGAAGTCTCTCACCGATAAACCTTGCTCTGATTACCAATTGATATGAACCCACAAGGGTTTGTGGTCGATCTTTCGATGAGAAGCGTGAGATAACTCGATTGGTGGATGGAGATGACGTTCACGGCCCGAATACAGCCTTCCAAGACCGCGCCTTAGCGACCGATACACCACTTCCCAAGGCCGTCACAATCTTGTGGAGCACGACAACCGGGACCCTAGGGCTCCCGTCCTGCAAGCAATCGAAGAACTAGCAAGAACGAGGAAACAAGCACTGAAATTGCAAGATAAAATTGAAGGTTTCACACTGAATCTTATTATGAGTGGGGTTCCGAAGACAAGGAGACGGGCGACTGGATCAGCACGCGCGCCTACAAGCAAGTAGCGATGGCTAAACTTGATCTAAACAAAACCCCAGTGTTCCTGGTGGCAGCTCAGGGGTATATGACGTGTGGAGGATGACCACAAGAGAGTTTGGGTCGTGCTCCAACCCTAGGACGCGTCCCTACTGGACTCTAAACGATACAAGCCCATTGGGCTAACTTAAGGTGGCGCAGCACCCTGGACAGAATAGACCTCTTGGTGATTTTTGGACTGTTGACGCCGCTTCTGAGCAGGTATGAGTATGAGGTCAGATCCGTATGAAAGTAGACTTTATTAGCTTTCCAACAAGTCTAGAATCACCCCAATCCGACTCCGTATGTAACCGTGGCGACCGTCGCAAGTTGGAGGTGTGCTACAGTCCGAATCCAGCCTACGCGAGTCCTTTTCCCTTTCGGTCTTCTCCTTGATTCCTAATCAAAACAAGAGTGCTCGTGTCTCCAAGATCTAAACAGGATGGACAAGAGCTCAAGAAGGAACTCACTTGATGATTAACTTTTCGAGCACGAGCACGAGTAATAGGACCAGCAGGTGTCGGCGTGGACGGTGTGGATGTATGATCGGTGTTGATGTCCTCATCATTTGCTTCATGTAGAACCACCTGGCATTCCACCCCTTCAGCGAGGTATTTAGCAGCACAGTAATGTATTCGCCCACCATCCCATCGCGGAGCTATAGATACACACCGCCGACCACTTTGGAACCACCCCCTGCTTTCTTCTTGATCTAGAAAAGGTGTCGAAAGAGATTGAAATGGGGAAGAATGGCAAGATAGACCTTGCAGAAGTTAATAAACATAGAAATATTCAAAATAGTATTTGGATAGAGATTACACAAGCTTACTCCCCAATACTCCAATAGATCCTGCAAGAAAGGATGTACCAGAAGTCCTAATCCATGCCAGAAATAATCTTCGAATACAACAAGTTCGTCAGTGTGTGGCATCGGATAGGGCTCACTATTGGCCGAACGCCATCCGGCGGTGACATGGTCAGGAAGAACGCCCGCCTCTACCATCTCGTTGAGCTCCGTTTCCCCCATGAGTAATGGTACCCACTCCTTGTCACGGCTCGCCCCGGCGGCCACCTTCTTTGCGTTACCACCTCCCCTCTTCGGCGCCATCCCTCAGATCTGGATTGGAACTGGCCTTTTTTCGCAAGCTTTTTAGCCCTAGCAGCGAAGCGCATGTGAATGTGAATGGGGGAGCGCGAGGCTGAGGAGGAAGATGAAGTGGCGAAGTGGCAAAGGTGGGAGCATGGAGTGCGATGACGCAGTTATAAAGATGCCCTCCCCACTTTTTGTATTCAAGGGTTTTTGGGAAACTGCACCATATTTATTTGCGCCCTTCTGAATTCCCCAAAGTGGCGTGTTGAGCCGTTATCTGGGCTTTCGCGCAACTGCGGCCCATATCGCCCATTTTTTCGACGCAACTTGGTTCTGCACACCGAATATTCGCCGACCTCTCTGCAATGCTTTCAAGCATCAATAATTTTTACTATATAGCCATTACTCTGGCTTTTTCTCTGTGATTGAGTAATCGACACTTCTTGATTCCTTCGAGATTTCCACTTGTGGCTCGGGGACTACGCCAACATTATGATTCGGTCTCTCACCATATTGAGAACTTTTTTGGTTATTGTTGTTTTTTACCCTGGCACCACGTGACCATGTCACTTACTGTCAGGCTCGGAGACTAAGTGGGCACACTTCACATTGCGGTGAATGTGCGCTTTTCATTTCAGGGCTCAGCCCATGGACTGGTTGCCTGCTTGGTTGGTCTTCTGCTTTTCTTCTACTTTCTGGACCATGCCATCACGTGACCACGTCACCTACTGTCAGGCTCGGGGACTAAGTGGGCACACTCACCTTATGGTGAGTGTGTTTTTTTAAATCTGGAAGACTCTGTGCCTCCCGAAAATGAAGAAGATTATCTCCCTTTCTCATGGTCGGACTCTAAGTGGGCACACTTGGTTCACAGCGAGAAAAATTTTGATTTTGAACTTAAGCTCCTTACATCCTTATGGCAAGCCTTACTTGGGTAAGCCCGTGCTCGGCCGAACAGTTAAGCTGGTCGGTTACGGTTTACAACTGCTCGGCGACTCATTAGGGTGGTCGGACTATGAGTCTGCTCGGCTTTGTTCACACTTGCTCGGACAAGCTCAAGACGGCGTTGCACAGCGGATACAAAGGCGCTCAGGGACTAGCTATGGGGGGTACGACCCCGGATACTCACGACAGACTACATGGGCTACGCTACCAAGGGCGGTCCAGCCCACAAGATGAAGGCTTACGGTGCACGGTACTGCTCGACATGTACCGCAAGACATCAAGGGCGATATCCTGAAGATGCTACGAGATCTGTTAGGATATGTTCGATCCCATGATTCCTGTAATTTGTTATTACTTACCGGTTATCTCCTAGATCTAACCGACTTATAACCCTACCCCCAGCTATATAAGGCGGGTAAGGGACCCCCTCAAAATACACGCAATATTATACGATAGCCAATACAATTCAACAGACTACAAGAGTAGGGTATTACGTCGTGCTGATGGTCCGAATCTGCCTAACTCTTGTGTCTCTGTTGCCTTCTTGGTTTTTATTACGCGCACCACTATCGATCAATCTACCTTTATGAAATACCCTTTAATGGACTGTCGACGATATTCTGTCGACAGATCGAGCGTGCCATTGCTTTGTCCATCACTGAGCTGTACCACCATTGTATATAGCCCACACAATGCGCCGATCATATCTATTGGTCCAAGTTAAACAAGAGGTAAGGACAAGAGTAGGTACCAAAGGCAACACTGGTACGGTCGACAATCTAAAAGGTTGCCCATGCCCCACATTTGACTTAGGATGTGCATCGAGGAAGAAACAACACTGTAGACTTTGGGCGATCGAGCATATATGTATGATCGGGGACAGAGATTGACCTCCATAGATGCTTGTTGGAGTTCACTTTTCTCGAGCACGCCTATCATGGAACTGTGTGGAGAAATTTGGGCTTGTCTTGTTGACAAGATGACACCGATCGATGGAGAAGCTTAATAGTATGGGAGAATTCCTTATTTGACATCAGACAAATGATCCGTTCCTTTTTTGGTCCTTAAAAATTTTTCGTTCCCTATTTGACACTGAGTTCAACTTTCATTCCTTATACGACACTCCGTTAGATTTTCCATCCAGAAACCGTTAACTGCCATGTGAAAAGACAATTTTACCCATATAGTGTTGGAGATGACAGTTAGAAAACCTAAAGTTTTTTTTTTGAAAAAAAAGAAACAGAGGCTCTTAACAACAAGAGCATCTGTTTCTTTTTTTTCAAAAAAAAAACTTTAGGTTTTCTAACTGTCATCTCCAACACCATATGGGCAAAATCGACTTTTCACATGGCAGTTAATGGTTCCCGGATGGAAAATCTAACGGAGTGTCGTATAAGGAATGAAAGTTAAACTCGGTGTCAAATAGGGAACGAAATTTTTTTGAGGGCCAAAAAAAGGAACGGGTCATTTGTCTGATGTCAAATAAGGAATTCTCTCTAATAGTATACTCTAACAAACAATACGTACCAGAGAAGCAAGCATATACGATATCTCATATCTGCCTTTGCTCCAGACATGATCGACGTGAGAGGCATTTGCATATACTCTCTCCATTCCGAAATGATAAACGTAATTCATTACGAAGAAGTACTACAAAATGTATTTTAGTTTGATCCTTAGTTTCTCTTACAATACATTGCTATTTACTAAAGAATTAAATATCATTTTCAGTGCCTGTGGATACAAGTTTTATGTCAGAATCTACATATTTTTTGAATAGTTGTTGGTTAGAATTTATACAATTTGACTTTTCTATGTACAAAATTCGTTCATTGTTGTTCTAAGACAGAGGAAGGACGTGAAAACATGAATATAAAAAAGATGCAAGGAACACCTACTGGGCAGGAGGCAGCAGGCATGATCTATTCGTTTGAACTTATCAGCTGGCTTATTAGTTAGAATCTACAGTATTTTTTTCACGACAAATCAGCTTTAGCTGGTTTATCAGCGCGAGAGGTAGTGGCAAGGAACAATATCATGCATGTACATGCACTAGAGTCATACGTCGCAGGCGGGAAAAAGATTGCGTTGTGTGCAGATGGTAGGCACAGAGGTCACCTACACAACACGACGAAAACGCCGACCGGCAAGCAATAATAACGCACGGCTAAATCCAAAGGTCAGCTCGTTGTTTTTTTTTTCCTGTTGAAGTTTTATAAGCTCATCCTAATTCAAATTTTGGTTAGATATCTTGTGATAGATTTATAGTGCTTGTATTTATCTCATTATTTGGATTTATAAGCTCATCCTTAGTCATACTAAGTTTATACTTACTGCTTACATTATTTATAAGCTCGTCCTAAGTCATCTCACTTCAATAACTTTATACTACCTATATTTATTTGGATTTATTCTAATATTTAATGGGTCGGCACCAGTTACACTCGATTTTGAGAGGCAACATATCGCAGGAATAATTTGAACGTCTAGCTACTCAACCAAACAAAACAAGTAATCAAAGCTTCCTTTCCCATTACCGCTGGTATCCATTCTCTTTGCATTGGCATTGCCGTTTGTGGAACCAAATAGCGCCTAAGTAAGAAAGTCGAAGACACACATTTGAAAACACAATCTAAATCGACACAAGGGGTTCAACTAAGGGCTCGTATTGACATCACTTGTACGTGTTGGAATAAATTGAGATGAAAAATTATCACCTCAATCCATTTTAATACATGTGGATTAAAATAGATACGAACGTATCCAAATAAGCTCTAATGATGTAGCCACCCTACGTGGCGCGCATTGTTAATTTACCTCTGCAATAGTACACTATTAGTGGGAAATGTCAGACCAGGTAAGGCAAAAAAAAAAACGTACAGATTACAGGAGACGCTCCGCTTTTCTTTTTAGGCATGATGCTTTTTTTTTAGGTCAGGCACGATGCTTTTTGCTCTGACCTTCTTTCCCTTTAATCTCGCATTGGCCTGGACAGGTCCATTTCGGGAAGATATCGAGGCAGTGGAAGCAGCGAGTGATGCAGGACAAAGCAAGCGACCGAGTAGATCGAGCAGACAAAGCAAGTGATGTGGCGTGGGCCAACAACATAATAATTCAGGAATAATATGATGGCAATCTACGCTTTTCTTGTGTTGTGTTGACCCCTCCTCTCATCTCTCGCTTGAGGCAATCCCTGTATCCGTGTATGTCACTTTCAGCAGCAAATATAAGAAACATATTAACTGTATTAGATCTTTCCAAAACAAGAAACGTGACATGGTTGTAGACAGACCTTTGACTCATGATGAAATCGGTGGCCGGAAGAGACACGAGTGCAGTTCATTGACAAAAAATTCTGGAGAAAAGGAGATAGAGATAATAAGATTAGTTAGAGAAAAGTTAGCCGGTAATTTTGGGATGCAAATGTGGTATAAATGGCAAGATCATGGTAATATAATTTTTCATCCAAAACTAATAATATGGCTAGTTATTTTATTTTTTACCTTTAGTTAATTGTTTTGTTTTTTTCTAAAATAAAGGCCTCAGATTTACATGGCCTCTTGTGTCCTAGAAAGTAATATGAGTACTGTAGCAAGGCTCAGAATATATATTTCGAGAATACTGTGATCTGAATGAGAACGTTGGACAAGTTTAAAGACCATTACTAAAACTATACACTTTAAGGATTTCCTTGGCTATCCGTATGATAGTTGGGAGCACCTAAAACCGGTCTGACACTGGACATATGGAACCAGACGCAGATAGTTAATTACTCCATTGAATGAAATTTTGTTAACATGGATGGGGTATATATATAGGAGCAATAATGTATTTGGCATTGGAACAAATCAGTCTTCTTTATTTAGTACTAAAATTTTTGAACTTTCTTATTTGACATCGAGTTAAAAATTTCTTCTGTAAATAGCACTACCATCCATTTAGTACATCCATCCGTCAGTTGACTGCGTTGACCCTCTCATGTTTTTTTTCAGAAGTACCAAAATACCCCTCTGTACTCGTGGGACGAGTCCTTCCCCATCTACTGCGCGCACGACGCCAGCAACATCATCTTCACCGTCAAGGCCGATGACGCCATCGGCGCCACGCTCATCGGCCGCGCATACCTTCAACCAGCCCAACTTCCCCAGCGCGTCCATCAGCAAGGGCGGGCCGAGGAAGCCGTGGCACGACATCCACTGCCGCGTCGAGGGGCCCGCGGCGTGGACGTGCTGGAGAACTTCGAGCAGAGGTGGAAGAAGTAGGGCAAGGGCGACAACATGTTGGTGGCGCTGTACAAGGCGTGGGCGGAGCGCGAGGCGGCCCCGCACGGCGACGCCGAGTCGTGGAACGTGCAGGTGTTCCGGTCGATCGACGACGGCGCGGCGGCGGGGTTCCCGGACGCCCCGCGGGAGGCCGCGGCCCTGGGGCTGGTGAGCGGCAAGGACCACGTGATTGAGCGCAGCATCCAGGACGCGTACATCCACGCCATCTGGTGGGCGCGGGACTTCATCTACATCGAGAACCAGTACTTCCTGGGGAGCTCCTACGCGGGGCTGCAGAACGACGGCGTGACGGTGGAGGACATCAACGCTCTGCACCTTATCCCCAAGGAGCTCTCACTCAAGACCGTCAGCAAGATCCAGGCCGGCGAGCGGTTCGCCGTGTACGTGGTGGTGCCCCTGTGGCCCGAGGGCGTGCCGGAGAGCGGCTCCGTGCAGGCCATCCTGGACTGGCAGCACCGCACCATGGAGACGATGTACACGGACGTCACGCTGGCCATTTGCGCCAAGGGGCTCCAGGCCGACCCCAGGGACTACCTCACCTTCTTCTGCCTCGGCAACGGCGAGGCGCCAAGCCCCGGCGAGTACGTGCCGCCGGAGCACCCGGACCACAACACCGATTACGAGAGGGCGCAGCAGGCCAGACGCTTCATGATCTATGTCCACGCCAAGACCATGATAGGTACAGTGACTTATTCTACACCTACGGATTCATCTAGTCTAGAATTACAAAACAAACCAATATGATCATGATGGTTTCTGTCTGACCGGTGGTCGATTGCATGCAGTGGATGACGAGTACATCATCGTGGGCTCGGCGAACATCAACCAGCGCTCCATGGACGGCGGCCGCGACACCGAGATCGCGATGGGCGCGTACCAGCCGGGCTACCAAGCGACCAGGAACCAGCAGGCAAAGCAGCAGCAGCACGTCGGGCGAGCTCTGCGACGGCCGTCGATGGCGAGCAGCAGCAGCAGCATGACATCGGGAGAGGAGCAGCACGTCGGGCGAGCTCCGCGAAGACCGTGTGCTCCGCGCACCGCGCCCAGGCCGCGAGCTCCCCGGCTGCATGCTCCGCGCGTCGCCAAGGCTGCGAGCTCCTCGCGTTGCCCTGGCCACGTGCTCCGCCGGCCGAGCCATGCACGGTGTGCTCCGCTCTTGAGCCATGATGTTATGATGACGGCGTATACTATGCTTTTCTTTTAGAAAACTAAAAGATAAATACCTTGAAAATATAAGTTACGTATTTCAACCAGCAGCCATCCTGAGCCATGCATCCTTGATCTGTACCTGCTATTACCAATTTGAAATTTATTAATTATTTATTTGCGGTCTTCAATTATCAAAAATCCACATTTTAGTTCAAAGTATATTTATGATATTTATAATTTTCTTATTTGACAACCTATCTATTTATTTTTTTTCCTATTTAGCACCATGGACTTTTGCTACAATCAAGGGCATTTATGTCATTTTGCTAGCCACTTGACACCGTTAGCGGTCTAAATAGACGGCAGTACCATTTACAAAAGAAAATTTCAACTCAATGCTATATAAGGAAGTTCAAATTTTCTAGTGCCAAATATGAAAGATCGATTTGTTTTAGTGCCAAATACATAATTCTCTCATATATATATATATATATATATATATATATATCTCTGAGAGTGATACGAGGTCTCTTTTGTGAAAAGAATGAATCGACAGGTGGCCAGCCGGAAATGTTGCTGGAGCTGTGCTGAACCTGGAACCTTGCCGAGAAACTGCTGATGCTCTGATGTCTGAACCTTAGCTCTCAAACAATTGAATGCAGAGCATTGCATGCATGTTGGGGTATCTGTACCAGAAGATAAAGAGCTAGGATTGAGCTCTACTTCTATGTATGTATATGCCGTCCAGCAATATTGCAAGCCCCGGCAGGCGAGGCGATGGCTCCCGAGTCCTGAGACAGACGATGGCGGGCATGGCCGCTTGGATTCAATTCAATTCGTGTCTAGCAAACTGCAGCGAAGGAAAGCTGCGAAAGCGTCTGATGAAGCTACTACACCGACGGGCGCGGTAGAGCCGGAACAGGAAGAAGGAAGGCTGAAGCGCGGAAGCAACGCGGCATAAATACTCACACGCATGCAGCGACAGGCAGCCAGCCTGCTTGTGCAGTGCAGGCGTGCATATGCGCAATTAGCCCTGGTTTAGTTCCCATCCTAAAACTTTATATTCTATCAAATCAAATGTTTAGACACATGCATAGATTATTAAATATAGATTAAAAAATAACTAATTACACAGTTTACAACTAATTTACGAGACGAATCTTTTAAGCTTAATTAGTCCATAATTTAACAATAAAGTGCTAATGTCAAATTAATTAGGCTTAATAAATTCGTCTCGTGGTTTACTAACGGATTCTATAATTTTTTTTTTATTAGTATCCGAACATCCATACGACATCTCATCTAACATCTCATGTGACACGGAGACTTTAGCGCGCCTTACTCACTCAGCCACCCGGCCGGCATGGGTAGCTCGTGTCGTGTGGTGTGTACTGTGTTGTGTTGCAACAAGACTGGCTGGCTGGTTGCCTTCCTCAATTCCCCTATAGCTCACAGTGCCTCTCCTCTACTAGGCATAAGGCATGCATGCCATCTGCCATCTCATGTTCTCGTGACATGACCGCGCGTTGCATCGCATGCAGTTGCAGTCGCACGACACGATCGACAGACAGGCAGGTCCTGATCGATCCGTCGGTCGATGGTGGGCAGTGGGCACTGCTGCTGGGTATACAAGGAAATGATGACCCACCATTCGTGCCTTTGCAGCGCCCGCCTGCACCTTCCCGTGCTAGCTCGTGTAGCCCGTCTGCCCGTGTGCCGCGCAAGAGGTTTTGCCCTTGCATGCATGCAGCACGCTAGGTACACTACAGGCCTCGCTCTCTGCACTTCTTCAATTCAAAGAAACAAAGGTTGTGTTTAGTTCGCGAAATTTGGGAATTTGGTTACTGTAGCACTTTCATTTTTATTTGACAATTAGTATTCAATTATGGACTAATTAGGTTCAAAACGTTCGTCTCGCGATTTCCAACCAAACTGTGCAATTAGTTTTTTTTCGTCTACATTTAATACTCCATACACGTATCATAAGATTCGATGTAATGACTATTGTAGCACTTTTTGAGAAACTTTTTGGAAACTAAACACAGCCAAAGAAAAACAAAACAAAACAGGGACACGACACGCTTAACAGTGACGTCTTCAGGTCAGCTTGTTCATTCATTCTAATAGACAAATAGTACTACGTGTTTATTGTGGTATTTTTGCATGGAACATCCAAGACAGTAGCGCCTTGCTTCCGATCGAACATCAGCCGCCCAGCAATTAAAATGGATCGGGTTTTATTGCTACGGCCTACGGGTACGAGTTAGTACTAATAATTCTTCCATCATTTAAACGTACGTACGGGCCCGCATCAGTACGTAGGACACGACACAATCAAGGCCGTCATCATGTATACGCAATCTCACACCGGTAATAATTACATATATCTCCTGGCCCGACCTGATTGATTAAGGGACCCAAAAAAACTATGAAGTGGTTTTTATACTTATTACATAGAAAAAATATATTCTTGATTAAGAGTTTCTTCAAAATATTTTTTTGAATGGTTACGTGTATTTTCTCTCTATCATGTACCTATAACATTTCTTCATATCTTAGTTCTCGTTTAGATATAAGTTCTTATCTTAGAAATAATTTTCTTCTCTCTCCTTTAATTCCAATGCTACAGCATTTTGTTTAATTGGCATCCTAATTAATGAACATATAAAGCATCCTAGTTTCTAAGTTAGCACTTCTTAAGCACCTTTTTAGATGGATTAGGACTACTCCCTCCATTTCAAATTTTAAGTCAATCTAAATCTTTTGGTATATAGATTTTGCTATGTATTTAGACATACGTCATATATAGATATATAGCAAAATTAGCGTACCAAAAAATTAAAACAACTTATAATTTAAAACGGAGAGAGAGTAGCTGTTAGCTTCTATTTGGCATGTACATTCATATCTGCAAATTGGCAAAACACCCATTCATTTTTTTTCTCTCCTCTCCTCGCTCGGTCTCTCCCACACGGACACGTATATCTCTCACGCACTTCCCTTTCTCTCTCACGTGGCATAGTGGAGCCGCGAAGGCAAGGAGCAGGGCAAGGCATTGAAGCCTAGCAAGGCAAGGACGTGGCGGGGTCGAAAAAGAGAATTGTATAGGAGGGCCTTGTTTAGATTGCAAGTTTTTTCACTCTCTCTCTATCACATCAAATCTTTGGACACATGCATAGAGTATTAAATGTAGATAAAAAAAATAACTAATTACATAGTTTGATTGTAAATTACGAGACAAATCTTTTGAGCCTAGTTAGGCCATGATTAGACAATAATTATCAAATACAAACGAAAGTGCTACAGTGCCAAGTACTGATTCCTAACCTCAATCTAAACAAGGCCGAGGTAAAAAAAAAGAGATTGATCCGGCCCGATTGGGCGATTGGCCATGCATCTATCGTGCATTCAGGCCATCACTCACAAAATGTGTGAACCCTTGGCCGTGGAAATAGAAACGGGAATTTAAGGCGGCAACAAGAGAAACGGGCTCGGTGTGCGCTCTTGTTCATTCAATACGGCAACACCTGGATACCGTGCCGCGCCATGCCCACCAGCCCTGGGCAAATATAACCGAGAACCGAAAACCGAACCGAAAGAACCGGAACCGAAAAATTCGGTTCCTGATATTGAAGAACCGAAATAACCGAAGAAAATTTGGTTCCTACTCTCGGTTAACCGAATTAACCGAAAGAACCGAATTACATGAATTATACTTCACTTACTTGTATTTTGTAGGATTATGTGTAGTGTTTTATATTTGAACTGCTATATATTTGTGTTACTATATTGCTATTGTTTTCTTATATATTATTATTTTTAAAAATGAATATAGTGTTGCATAAATTTGCCTTAGAACAAGTATATTTATTATTGTCTTGAGGTCTTCTGAAAAATTCGGTTAGTTCGGTTAGAACCGGAACCGAACCGAAATAACCGAGAACCGCAATGCTCGGTTCCTAAAAATTTTTTGGAACCGATCGGTTCCCGTTTTCTAGGAACCGAATTTCTTCGATAACCGAGGGAACCAAACCGAAACCGAACCGAGAACCGAACGCCCACCCTGAATGCCCACCCAATTGATCTGAACCTTGTGTTGGCATCTGTCGCTCATGGGTTCATGGTCATGGCATTTTTGTGTTCCCTATACCTGTTGAGGACATTGCGGAAGCAGGCCACTAATGGGCTGCCATTAATAATGGCTAAAAAGAGTACACATTTAAACATCTTAAATTCCCCTAAAAAAATTTAAACATCTTAAATTTAACTAACTTCATAGAACATAATATAAACAACTATATTTCTAAACAAATATACTATAAAAATATATTAAAATGGTTAAAATAAAAACAATTTGATAGCTAAAAATGCACTCTTTTTCAGGAGGGAGGTTAATAGAGGATTGCCTTGTTCCACCTGCAGAATGTTAAACCAGCAGTTTCTACATAAAAAATCATAGTGATGATACTACTTGCATTACGTGAACAAACGAAATATATATATAGAGAGAGAGAGAGAGCTAAGAAAAAGCATCAGGCATCATTTGGCGATTAACTACATTATTTTATACACCAGGCTTATCTCCGGCAGGATGACGAACTGAAATTCTCTGATAATACAATAGGCCTCTCCCGTGCTGTGCATGCATGCATGACAATGACAAGCAAGTGGAAATTTGGCATTAGGGCACGTTTAGTTCGGCAAAGTTTGTTGCATAGTGCACGATTCTCTACTGTAGTATTTCGTTTGTATTTGTGAATTATTGTCCAAACATTGACTAATTAGGCTCAAAAGATTCGTCTCGCAAAGTTAAAGCAAACTATGCAATTAGTTTTTGATTTCGTCTATATTTAGTATTCCATGCATGTACTGCAAGTTTGATGTGACGGGAAATCTTCTTTTTACATAGTGCATTTTTAGAAAACTAAACAAGGACTTAGTTGCGCACGAGGACATTTTATTTTATTTTGTAATATAGACCTACTAGGTCCACATGTAAATGACCAGTGGGACCCAGATGGCATTGAATTATAAGACCACTGTCTCAAAGCAAGGTACAGACGCCTTAGCTGGCCAGGCCGTAGTTTCGTGCCCGCAACAGTAAATCATAATTCCCTCAATGTAACTCAATGTAGTACGTGTAGTGTATGCATGCTGCATTCCTCTGTGTCTTTATTTTAGCAGGAATAATAGAAGCCATGAGCAACATGGAACGATGTATATACTCCTACTCGGTATGCAATGCAATTATGCAAGTGTACTAAACCAAATGTATTGGGCCACCGTCTACCCGTCATCGGCCCACGATCCACTAATGCCACCGAGCAGGGGCTTTCCCTGGTTCCAGAGCCTCCGCCTGGGAAGCCTTCGACGGAGCATTGCCTCCGCCTCCACCAACACAGCTGGCAACACCCAAAAACGAATCCAACCCAGAAAACCAACTCAACCCTCACACACCCCTACCCACCATCGGCATGATACTTCCTATAGCCGGAGGCTCTTCGATGGAGATGCAGACAAACAAATAGAAAAAAGATTACCTTAGGTTAATCAACCACATAGCAGTTCAAGGCCCAGTGCGCTACACAGATTGGTCGAAGACGCCAATCACCTTCTCAGAACAAGATTTGCAGCTGAAAAAGCTACCCTCATGCCAACGCCATGGTAATCAAGGCTAACATTGGAGGATGAGAAATCAGTAGGGTTCTCATAGACTCTGGAAGCTCTACAGATATTATCTTTGTCAATGCCTTCGACCAGATGAAGCTAAGCAGGAGTCAGTTCCAGCCTTCGGACTCACCATTAATTGGTTTTGGAGGAAAGAGGATCGATGCATTAGGAAAAATATCCCTGTCAGTCTCATTCGGAGGTCGGGAAAATGCAAGAACAGAATATGTGACCTTCGACGTAGTAGATCTCTACTACACCTACAACGCCATCTTCAGAAGAGGGTTTGCAAACAAGTTCAATGCAGCCATCCACATGGGCTACCTATGTATGAAAATGCCAGCCTTGCACGGAACCATTACAGTCCACGGCAGTCATAAGGAGGCAAGAAACATAGAAAGAGCCATCTACAAATCGCAGCGCAATATCAACTCCGTCGAAGTAGCCAAAACCAACTCACCGGAGCCTCCAGACATGCCGAAGGGAAAAACAGATCTCAAGGATCAAGAAGAAACAAAGACAGTCCCATTGGAAGATGCAGTCCCAGACAGAAAGGTCACGATCGGAGGCAACCGGTCGAAAGAAGAGGAAGCAGAACTCATAGAAACTTTAGCCAAAAACAAAGACGTCTTCACCTAGTCAGCCTCCGACTTGAAAGGGGTCAGCAGGGACATTATACAACACTCCCTTGAAATCAATCCCAGAATAAAGCCAAAGAAACAACAACAAAGGGAAATGTCAAAGGAGAGAATTTTAGCAGCAAAAGCCAAATTTCAGAGGTTGTTAAACACAAACGTCATAAGAGAAGTCAAGTACTCAGAATGGCTGGCAAATGTAGTACTAGAGCCAAAGAAAAATGGAAAGATGAGAATGTGCATAGACTGCACAGATCTAAACAAAGCATGCAAAAAAGATCCATTTCCATTGCTAAGAATAGACACCTTCGTCGACAAGGCAGTAGGATGCAAGCGCTTCTATCTCCTAGATTGCTTCTCAGGATACCACTAGATCTAGCTCAACAAAGAAGATGAGGAGAAGACAAGTTTCACTACCCCTTCGGAACTTATTGTTACACAAGAATGCCCGAAGGATTGAAAAACGTAGGATCAACCTTCACCAAAATGACGAAGGCGGTCCTCGGTCCACAGCTGCAGAAAAACATTATAGCTTATGGTGATGATATTGTGGTGATGAGCAAGAATGAAGGAGACCACATAGTAGATCTAAAGGAAACCTTCGCCAATCTAAGAGAAGCTGGGCTAAAACTCAATCTAGAAAAGTGTGTCTTCGGCGTAAGCAAATGTAAAATGCCCGGGTACATAATAGGATCCGAAGGCATAAGTGCCAACCCAGATAAAACAAAGGCCATAATTTCAATGGGGGGACCATCAACCAAAAAAGAAGTCCAAAAACTCACCGGAAGAATAGCAGCGCTGAACAGATTCATCTCAAAGTCAGCAAAACGTAGCCTCCCATTCTTCAAAGCTTTGAGAGGCGGAGATAAGGTGGAATGGGGGCTAGAACAGTCAAAGGATTTCCAACAAACTCAAATTATTTGGCTACAAGACTCATGGTGACAGTGCTAGATCCGGAGGCTCCATTGTTGTTATATGTTACAGCCTCTGACCATGCGGTCAGTGGGGTGCTTGTCTAAGAGAAAGAAGAAGAGTCAAAGGTCATTCAATAGCCAGTCTACTACATCTCAGAAGCCCTATTAGAAGCAAAGTTGAACTAAACAAAGATAGAAAAATAGCATATGCAGTGTTGATTTCTTTAAGAAAATTAAAGCATTACTTCTAGGCACATGAAATCATAGTACCCTCTTCGCAACCACTTGGGGACATACTTAGCAACAAAGAAGCCTTCGGAAGAATAGGAAAATGGACAACAGAGCTATCCCAGTTCGAACTCAACTATGTATCAAGAATAGCAATCAAATCATAGGTGCTAGCAGATTTTATGACAGATTGGACACCTTCGGCACACCAAGCCCCGTAGCCTCAACCCTAAATCTGGTCACTCTACATAGACGGGTCTTGGGAACATCTGGCGCAAGGGGCCTCTGCCATTTTGGTAGCACCATCTGGCCTCCGCATGAAGTATGTAGCAAGGTTAGAATTCAAGGCAACAAACAATATAGCAGAATACAAAGGTCTCATACTAGGCCTCAACAAGGCAAAGGTACTCGAAGCAAAAACACTACTAGCAAAAATAGATTCCCATGTCATAGCAGGACAAGTTAAAAAAGAATACATGGCACAGGAACCAGAACTAGTCAAATACCTGGCCATAATAAGGGCTCTTGAGTAGAGGTTCCAAGGATTCACCCTATAGTACATACCAAGAGCTGAAAATGGAGAAGCGGACGAGCTAGCGAAGGCAGCAGCAAACAACTTGCCCATACCAAACAGAGCCTTTTATCAAGTGCTGCAAGCACCGGCAACGCAGGTCACAACAAAGGCATTCAAAACAGTCTTAGTCACTAACTCTGAAGACTGGAGGCAGCTAATCATAGATTGCCTGAACAACATGCATCACATAGAGGATGAAGTGAGAACAACAAGAATGATAGTGTCGGTGTTTCGAGTTGCCACCAATAAGTAAATTTCTAATATTGCGCGTCTAGCTCGGATGGCATGCTAAGAGGACACGAGGTTTATACTGGTTCGGGCAGAACATCCCTATGTCTAGTTTATTGCTGCTGCGCATGTTACTAGCACTGAAAGTTCATAGTAGGGGTCACAAACGGTCGAGAGAGGGACATGTCCCAAGTCTCTGGTGAGAGGAGCAAATAGATGACGAGGGCTCGGTCGCTCCTCGACTGTGTGCTTGTGTGTTCTAATCGGTTTGGGGTTCGAGTCTAAATCGGTGTGGTGTGTTGCGATGCATGTTGATTCGTCCCCCTCTTCATGGGACACCCTGCTTTCCCTTTTATTGGCTAAGGGAAAGCACACGTTAAAGTCAAGGGAAATGAGGAGAATGAGAAGGAGAAGTCTCCCGGGATCATCGGGTCCTTGTTTTCCTTCACACGGGGCCCACCGACCCTGTAGACATCAACAGGGACAGCTCCATGTTGTGGTCCTATCTGTCAATGGAACCATGCGCAAGCGTCATCTCCTAATCATGGTGTTCCACTCCATCCTAACGGACATTGTGGTGAACTGACGCGCCTGTCAGTCCTTATACGAGAGTTAGGCAGAACAACACCGGTACGCCCGATGTTGTTCCTGATATGAATCCCTAGGTATGGCCTGTCATGGCCATGGGTTATATCGGGGCATGCCGGTCACCTCCCTAGTGTTAGAGTTTTGACCCAGGCCCATTCGCTAGGACCTAGAGTGGTTGGTGGCGGTATGGGTCTCCGTCGGGCGAGATGGAGCCCACGGCCTCAGGGTCGGGTGAGGTAGAGTCCTTCCCTAGAGACCAAGCGAGGTGGAGTCCTTCCCAGAGGCCAGGAAAGATGGAGCGCAGACCCAAGGGTTGGGCGAGGCAAAGCCCATAGCCTCAAGGTTGGGCGAGACGAAGTCCTCCCCTAGAGGCTGAACGAGATAGATCACATACCCAAGGGTCAGGCGAGGCAGAGCGAAGACCTAATGGTTGGGTGAGGCAGGGCATAGACCCAAGGGTCGAGCGAGGCAAAGCCTATGGACCCAAGGGTCGGGCGAGATGGAGTCCTCCCCCAGAGGCCAGGCGAGGCAGAGCGCACACCCAAGGGTTAGGTGAGGCAGAGGACATGGCCTCGGGGTTAGGCGAGACAAAGTACTCCTCTAGAGGCTGAGCGAGGTGGAGCGTAGACCCAAGGGTCGACGAGGCAGAGCCCGTGGCCTCAGGGTTGGGTGAGGTGAGGTGTAGACCCAAGGGTCGAGTGAGACAGAGTCCGCGGCCTTAGGGTCAGGCGAGGCAGAGTCCATGGCCTGTGGGTTGAGCGAGGCGGAGTCCTCCCCCAGAGGCTGGGTAAGGTGGGCTTGTGCATCTGGGGGTTGGTTGCAGCTGTAGTCGCACTCTTGACTGCTCAGATGAGTCAATGTTGATGGTTATTAGCTCCTCCTCTTCGGGTACCCTAGTACTAGTCCTCGATAGTAGCCCCCGAGCTTGTGGAGGAGTAGAATACTCCTTCAAAGACTTTTCTGAACGGGAGGACTCTGAAGGCCTTAGCCTTCTTTTGTTGCCCATAGCGTGACCTAGGGACAGTGATTCCCTTTCATCGATATCGGACCCCTCGGGGGTATAGCCATTAGGTTTGGTGGTTTGGAAAAGGTTCATCCCTGATTTTGACCCCTTCGAGGGTCTATCGTTCTGCGACTGTGTGTTTGGTCTCCTTGCGAGCCCAACTCTCCTCGAGCCCCCATGCATAGCTAGGGTCCGGTCGAGGGCCGGCTCTTCTTTGTGACTATCACCTCGTCCATGGTTTCCACAACCGATGGGGCTGAGCCGTGCCATGATTTTCCTCTACGGATGAGCCACGGTGCTCAGTGAGTTGTTAGCTGGCTAGTCCAAGTGGGGCCCCCGCATCCCATTCATGGGGATCTGGCTTGGGTCAACTAGTGACCAACTCTAGACCCTTGACAGTCAATTCATATCATTCTCGAGTCCATTCGACCGGTCCTGAGGGCCTTCTGCCTTTCTTTTTGAGGGAGCATGGGCCGAGACGTCTACGGTGCTCGTGCGCCTGGGTACCAGCCATTAGCAGACCTGTCCCTTTCCACCTCTCACCCTAAAAGTGCCTAGAGCGGTTTGTCGAACCCATCGATGGGCTGACCTATGAACTCCTAGGCCTAGTCAGGCCATAGAGACGCTTTTAGATCCATATTTCTTTTACTCGTGACAAGTTGTGGCCCATCCAGAGAGGTGAAACATCCATCAAGTTTTCCAAGGGATGGGATAAAGATTGCGTGCGCAAGTCCCATGGTGGGACGTTGTGGCAGGCACGGAGATCTAGGTGGACGGTTGGTTTCCTCGCATCCGCCGCCACTATAAAACCAAATGGTTTGCCCCCAGGGTTCCATACCTTGCATCCTTGCCTCGACAGCCACAACCACCGCCACCAATTGCCTAGGGTTCCCCATCTCCACATCCCTACCACCGTCAAGCCAGCTTCCAACTGTCCCTGCCTCCAATGGATCCGTGGAGCCGTTCTTACGTCACCTTCCAGCGTATGGAGGGCCTCGTCCATCGCGGTCTTCTTCATGCATGGACCTTGGCTAATGAGTGGTTGCTGTCCAGCGAGGAGGATCTGCCATCGCTGCCCAACGACTACATAGTGTCATTCACCCACTTCCATGATCATGGGTTCATGACCCCTGCCCATAGATTTCTCTGAGGGCTACTACACTACTACAAGATTGAGCTACAACACCTCAACCCCAACGAGATCCAGCACATGGCGGCATTTGTCGCCCTATGCGAGGGATTCCTAGAGATCAGCCCCCACTTTGATCTATGGAGGTACTTCTTCACCATCACCCTCTAGAAGAAGAGGGAGAAGAGTGGTAGGCAGGAGCTGCCCATGCCAAAAGGGTGCGCCGGCATCCAACTCTAGCAAAACTAGGTTGGTGAGTACCCATCGATGCGGCTGTCGACGTCTAACACGGGTTGGCATTCTTAGTGCTTCTACCTCAAGAATGATGCCGCCGCCCCTCTGCTGGAGTTCACCAGACGCCTGATCGAAGAGGCCCCAGAGTCATAGAGGAAGTGGGGTATTCTAGAGAAGGACAAGAAGAAGATCCAGGACCTCATCGCCTCCATCCACATCCTGAAGGAGAGTGGCCTAAAGGGGCCAGGCATCATCGGGGCCTACCACGCAAGGAGGGTGGCGCCATTGATGATGCTTGCGCTCCCGCTGTGCGTGATGGCGCTCGGAGCGTCATTTGATGGAACGACGCTTGATGAGGGAGCACTCCCCCACTCTAAGGTCATGCAACGCATTAAGGAGGCAATGGAGCCTTCACGGGATGACACGGGCGCCCCCCTTGATTTCATCTACCCGGTGCCGAGACATCCTCCGATGTGGACGGAACCAGGCCATATCATCTTTGTAAGTTTCCCCTCCTCATACATCCTCTTCAATTGATTTCCCAACCTCTTGATACTAACTTTGAGGGGGACAGGACCAGCCAAGGGACCTCATCTTCACAGACCACCCGGTGCTGTTGCCGAGGGATTTGTTCATGGGGGTGGCAAATCATGCCGAGGGCGAGCGGCCGAGGAAGGTGAAGGAGGACAAGAGGAAGAAGAAGAAGCAGAAGCTGCGGGCATAGGAGCGAGGGGAGGACCCCAACAACAATAATGATGATGATGGAGACGACGATGAGGTAGTCGACGACATCGAGTGGGACGACCTAGAGAATGAGGATGTGCTAATAGGTATCGGATCATCCTTGTAGGAGTCGGGACCCTTCCCATTCCACATAGGGGAGGGTATGTTTGAGTAGCTAGCGGAGATGGGTTGTACCATCATCCTGCCCTAGGAACCAATAGGGGCTGGTGGCTCTGTTGTCGTGCCTAAGGTGCTAGTGGAGGCGGGTGGCTTTGCCGTCGCACCCCAAGATCCAAGGGGAGCGAGCCCCTCTGCCTAGGATTAGGGGGCAGGCTCGAAATGGCCTCGCCCCGATGAGGCGGAGCAGAGGTTAGGGAGTTTGCCCCCCAAACGTATCTGCTGCTCGATGACGCTGAGGTGAGTCATCGGCTCCTCTATTTTTCCCTATTTTGTTCGACTTCATCGTGACTTATGCTTTTCGTCTCTTGCAGCATCGGGAGGCAGTGTAATCCTTTGGTGCTGGTGCCAAAGAAGAGCATCGCCCTTCAAGTGAGGCAGCAGCCATTGGCTGGTGTCGCTCCCATTTTGGGTGGGAGCGGCGCCAGTATGACTACATCACCGGCCGGTAAGGTGCCTCCCAAGGTGGCACCCGTGCCCTTGGAGGGATGGGCGGACGTGGGGGCTCAAGGGACAGCTTCGAAGGTCATAGAGCAGCCGACAATGGTGGCGATACTGCTGCCGATGACAGGGCGAATGAGGCTGACAACCGCGCTCATGGTGCCGACCATGGCGGGTGCGACACAGGTGGAGGTGGCGGCGACTGTGATAGGTGGGTCACAGCCGGGCGCTATCGTGGCGGCGCCTAAGGAACCGGTGTGACCCGCGCCATCGGCGGCCTAGGTGACGGCGTCTGGCGTGGGCCGGATGGAGGGGGACACAGCCGAGGGGTCCCCAGAGGTTATGGTGCTGGGAGAGGAGTCAGCATCCGTACCACTGACACCTTCCGTTGCTAGAGGGAGTGTTCCAATAGGGACATCATGATGAGAAGGGTCAGTGGCGATCAGAGCCGATGGGGAGCCGTCCCTAGCCCTGACGTCAATGGGCAGTGACTTGCCTATGTGGAGTGAGCCCCTACTCTGGTGGGCGAGTCCAAAGGTTCCAACATCAATGCTCTTCACTCTCGCCGCCACCACTGAGAACATAGAGCGGGAGAGCCTCGATGTGGGGGCCATGTTCGTGCTCGAAGCCCTAGACCACGCTCGAGGTGCCTTGTGTGACATTGTTGTTCCCTCTAGCTAGGTATTCGCTTGACCCTAGTTCTTGCCCTTTTCCTTCTTTATATATTTTTTGTATTCTGACCATCGTCTCCTTTCAGTCCCTTATCGCTCATAGCCGGGGAAGTCTCAGTTCCTTTGTAAGCAGAACGAAACCTAGGCGAAACCTAGGACCACCTCATTGAGGAGGCATGACTGCACAGGGAGGTGACTGCTTAGGTTGTTGCCACCTAGCAGAGCATGGCCAAGCTGACTCCCCTCGCTGAGGAGGCAGATAGTCTTCGGTCATGGGTGGCCGAGGCCCGTCAACATGCTGACGAGGCCGAGAGGGCGTTCGAGGCCCTGTTGGTGAGATTGCAGTAGGATGAGAAGGAGGCCACCAAGGTCAGGAAGGAGCAGGATGAGCTACTCTAGACCAGCACTGAGACCCACCAGTGGATCCTTGACCTTCTAGCCGAGGTTGAGAAGGAAAGGGAGCTAAAGCTAGGGGCCGAGGAGAAGCTTGCAGCCCTAGAGAACAGGGTGAGTCTAGATGCCACGGCGGCCACTTGGCTATGCAAGGAGCGGGATGAGCTACTCCAAACCATGGAGAGGCTCCACTTAGAGCATGGCATGTCTCATGAGGAGTGTGACCAGGCCCTTTGAGAGCGTGACCAGGCCTGCCAAAAGCGCGACAACGCGCAGCAGAAGGTCGGCTCCCTCCATGGCGAGCTCAGAAATGTGATGACCTAGAAGCTAGAGGCTGAGAGCATCTCTACCAGGTTGGCCATGTACCTCACCAAGGCGAGGAGGAATCTTCTAGCGGAGAGCGATGACCTCGGTATCCTGAGCGCCACCCTCAGAGTGGTCTACGATGACCTTGAGGTGGTGTGGTCGGAGGGGACCAGCTCGCTCGCGGCCCATGACATCGAGATCATGGCTCGGGTGCGCTAGCTCGAGAGGAATGCCCTTCACACCGAGGTTAATCAATCCTTCATGATTGCTCGTTCTCATTATGGGGACAACATTGACCTAGAGAAAATGAGCCATGGCTTTGCGCCTAGCTATGAAGCCCACGAGCTAGAGGAGATGGAGACGGTGGTGGCTCCCCTTTTGCAGGACTTGGTGGATAGAATAGAGAGCATAGTTCTCCCCTAGAGAGGTTAGTTATCTAGATAGGTTGGGCAATCATTCATGTAACAAGCAGACAACCTTCGACCCCTCTATACTATCCGAACAAACTTATCATTTTGTTTCATTTGATCGAATTTGTTTTTCACCCCCTTTTATGTGTGAAAAGGGGTTCATGTATTCTGACCCTTCCATTTGTTAAGACCATAGGGCCCAAGGTGTAGGAGGGAAACACTAATCATGCTGGTAAGCAAGAGTGCCATAGCCATTGAGGCGTAGGTTTCTTTCAATCCGACTAGCCTTGCTCAGTCATTCGTTTCCGTAGACCTTGCCACTAGGTTTAACGTGAGGAAGAAGTCGAGCACGGTGACTTTTTTAGAAAGGGTGTATTTATACTATTATCAGCCCTTGAGTGAGATCCAACCCCTTGCCATTGTTGGGTTCAACTGTCACTAAAGATCGAGGTGAGGATAGCAAAATTAGTAAGAGAAAAGAAAATGTCTCTTCTTTTCGCACATACCCCGTCCCTAGGTTCTGAGCCATCGTTCTATGATCGTGCATTCAGTCTACTTGTGAGCCTAACTTTCCTGAAGCCCTTGCATGTAGCAGGAGGTTCAGTTGAGGGTTGGCTCATCTTTGTGATCGTTACCTCATATGTGGTTTCTACAACCTGGTGGGTTGAGCTAAGGTCACTTGCCTTGATGGCTCGAGTGACGCGCTTGATGAGCTCGCTGATGGGCTTGTTCGAGTGGAATCTAGGTCAGTTGCTCATGATGGGGTCGGGACAGCCCTTATGTGGCATTCCACTGCTCCTTAACTCACCTCCCGACAGATGCCCAAGCCATTCCAGAGAGCGACTCAGGTGGCCCGATGACCTCCCTTCGATGGGGATTCTATGGGCCCAACTGGAGGTTAGGATCGAACAAGAAGATTGAGATGACCCTATCTGCTTCCAAGTGGGTCGAGCAAAGGCCTCTAGGGCTCATCTATATTTTCTCCCCTAGCTCTGTTCGATGCGAGGTAGCCTAGATCCCTTCATGGGCTGGCCTTTGAACCCCGGTCAGATGGATTCCTGAGTTTAGGTCAGGTGGCTTGAGCCCCTGAGCCCCATGGGGGTCGGTAGGGGTCGGCTAGATTTTATGCGTCACCCTGTCCTCGGTTTCCACAAATTGGAGGGGCTGAGCTAATGACACTTGCCTCGATGGCTCGAGTGTCGCGCTCGGTGAGCTCGCTATCGGGCACGTCCGAGTGGAATCTGGATCTATCATTCGCTAACGGGGTCAGTATAGCCCTCATGTGGCATTCCACTACTCCATAACCCACCTCCCGGTAGATGCCCGAGCCGTTCGATTAGCTTGGGTGGCCCACTGGCCTCTCCTCGATGGAGATTCTATGGGCTTGGCTCGAGGTTAGGATTGAACAAGAAATGTCAAGATGTCCCTATCCACTTCTGAGCGGGGTCGAGCAAGGGTCACTAGGGCTCATCTCAGTTTTTCTTCCCTGGCTCTATTTGATGCGAGGTGGCCTCGAGCCCTTTGCGGGCTGGCCTTTGAACCTCTATCGGTCACCGCTCATATCGAATGAGATGACTAACGCTTCATGACACAACATGAAGCGTTGTGATGCAGCAATTGCATATGCAATGCTTGGATGTATGTATGGATGAATGTATGAGTGAATGTATGAATGAATGGATGAATGAATGGATGAATGAATGTTCATGCACTGTGATGAGGACCATGTTTGGCACATGGTATGGAGGGGTAGGAGGCTAGCAAGGGTGTCCAAGTCAAGAAGGAGGTCCGAGGGTAATTTGGTTCGAGTCCCTGAGATGGAGGCCCAAAGCAACTCAAGTTCGAGTCTGTCTCAGTCTCTAGAATTAGTCTACCTTAAACTAGTCACCCAGGACGCATCCGAACTCTATGTTGTGCAGGATCAGTTTCACGACAATCGACGCCGAGGATGGCTTTTCGTCAAGAAGGGGAGGATGATGAGGACATGACACCCATGCATATGACCATGTTTGGCACATGGTATGGAGGGGTAGGAGGCCATCAAGGGTGTCCAAGTTAAGAAGAAGGTCCGAGGCTAATTCGGTTCGAGTCCCTGAGGTGGAGGCCCAAAGCAACTCAAGTTCGAGTCTACCTCGGCCTCTAGGACCAGTCTGCCTTAAACTGCTCACATAGGACGCATCCGGACTCCGTTTTTGATGATCCACATATGGATCGAAAGCTAATTGGATAAGGAAGCCAACCCAATTGGTCTCATGTCAAAATCCCTTCAGAATCAACAGGAATCGTCAAAACAAGTCAGCGTCCAGAATCTGCCAGGGTGCTGCGACACCGTCTTTTGGTCCGTTGGACCATGTACCGTGTTTGGGCCCATTAGGGGGCGCATCCAGGGGGGTGATGCCCAAGACTCTATAAATAGTAGCCGTCGCTCTCCTTAGAGTTTGGGTTTTGTTTAGTTCTTGATTTTCTCATGAAACAGACATCGTTTTGCTGCAACTGTGCCGCCAAGGCTGCTTGTTGTGAACCAGGGCCCCAGTTCTTGATCTTGTTCGCCTGTGGAGATTAGTCCTTTTGAATAAAGACTTGAACTCCTTCTCATTATCATAAGCCTCATATTTATTTGCAATTTCATATTGCATTCATCCTGTTCTTGCTTGTGTTCTTGATTCACTTGCAGGAAAGCCATCTTGGCGAGGTCAATCGCGTTCGCGTGGTTGATAACCAGCAGAGCAGTGGTGTAACAGTTGTAGGGGTCTGAATCAGTCTTAGTTCGAAGCCTAGATTGTGAATGTCGAGTCTCCACCAATCGACGCTATCATACCTTTCGGAAGATTGGGCCTAGTCTACATCAAGTGGTGGTTCGAGTCCCCGAGGTGGAGGCCCAAAGCAACTCAAGTTCGAGTGTGCCTCGGTCTCCAGGACTAGTCTGCTTTAAACTAGTCACCCAGGATGCATCCGGACTCTGTTTTCGACGATCCATATATGGTTGGAAATCTAATTTGATAAGGAAGCCAATCCAAGTGGTTTCACATCAAAAAACCTTCGGAATCAACGGCAATCGTTGAAATAAGTCAACGTCCAGAATCTGTCACGGTGCTGCAACACTGTCTTTTGGTCTGTTGGACCATGTATCGTGTTTGGGCCCATTAGGGGGCGCGTCCAGGGGGGTGACACCCAAGACTCTATAAATAGCAACCATCGCTCTTCTTAGGGTTTGGGTTTTGTTTAGTTCTTGATTTCCTCGTGAAACAGACATTGTTTTGCTGCAACTGTGCCGCCAAGGCTACTTGCTGTGAACTAGGGCCCCAGTTCTTGATCTTGTTCGCCTGTGGCGATTAGTCCTTTTGAATAAAGACTTGAACTCCTTTTTATTTTCATAAGCCTCATATTTATTTGCAATTTCATATTACATTCATCCCGTTCTTGCTTGTGTTCTTGATTCGCTTGCAGGAAAGCCTTCTTGGCGAGGTCAATCGCGTTCGCGTGGTTGATAACCAACGGAGCAGTGGTGTAACGGTTGCAGGGGTCCGAATCAGTCTTGGTTCGAAGCCTCAATCATGAACATCAAGTCTCCACGAATTGACGCTATCATACCTTTCAAAAGATCGGGCCTAGTCTACATCAAGTGGTATCAGAGCCCTTGTTGTCCGTTAGGTATAACTTTGTTTTTCCCTTTAGATTGTTATTGTTTTTACATTACCTATAATCCACAAAAAGCCAAAAAATATACATCGTCACATATTCGCTGTCCTATAGCCTCATTATGTCATGCAAGTTCATCTTTGTTTCGCGTTGTTGAGTTTGTGCCCTAGGTCAAGTTCTTGTTGCTGGTTTTAGATCATTTTAGTCTAGTTTGTGTTTTCCCCTTTGTTTTTCATCATAATCCATGAACATCTCTAAGTCTTGTTGAGTTTCCTTTGTATCCATCAAACCCTAGTCCACACCATCTAATTTCCTACACTTGTCTTCACTGTTTCCATCAAATCATTGCTGTCGTGACTAATTTTGCGCACATTGTTTCCGTTTTGTCCTCTAATTCGGAGTCCGTTCTTAAAACTGGTCTAGTTTTCGCATACAAACTCGGATTTCGACGTTCCATATATTAAAATCGATCAGAAAATTTTTGGATCCGTCCATCCCCCGTCCTTTTGGGGTCGGAGATTTTTATCTTGGTCAAAAAGTGGTCACAAGATCCTCTTTTCGTGGTCACAAGGTTTTTGTCGATTTCGAGCACGTCTTCTGAAAATTTCACAGGCCATGTCTTTCACTTGTTTAAGCCCATATTTTCTATGGTTACTTCTTTTGTGCTCCTAAGTGAATAAAAAATATAAAAAAAGAAAAAGAAAAAGTCAAAATTTCTCAAAAAAAACAATGATAGCCCAAAAATAGAAAAAAGAGAGGGGCAAAAAAGGAACAATATCTAAAGGAGCACATAGAGAGCGGCATTTGAGCTATGTTTGCATGTGCTAATTTTTACCTTGTTCCTTATCATATTCTTGTTGTTCGCATCACTTGATACATCTGGTACTTGAAACATGAGTAGGCCAGCAACTAAGACAAGTACTTGGGATACTTATTCAGCTTTGCCATTTAGTTGTGAATTTTGCTATTCCTTGCTACTATATTGTGCATGTCCAAGCTCCACTATCTTCTAACCAAGTACATGTTCACCTTGCAACTATTACACTCAAGCTACAATGGTATCACAGTCACCGACCGATTACACCGCCTGTTGCTTTGGTAAGAACACTTGTAAGACCGTGGTAAGACGCTTGAGAGTGTGTGACTTTACTCCTTGACCACATCCTATAGTAGTTCATAGGAAAATACATACTTGTGTGTTTTCTTGTTTGATTCTAATAATGACAGGTTGTTCATATCCACCAACTTATGATGGTATAGGTGCTGATGAGTACATGGAGTGGGAAATTGACATAGATAACATATTTGCTACTCGCTTTATGTGTCCAAGGAGGAAGGTAAAAAATGCATCTAGTGTTTTGCGACATTCTGCTTTATCTTGGTGGGAGTCTTTAGATCCTTCTGATAAACCTCAAACTTGGAATGATATGAAAGATCTTATGAGAGAAAATTTTGTTAATCCATCTCTTGTAATTAATTCAAATAATGAGGTGCATCAACTAGATCAATCTCTTGTTATTCCTCCTGCTATGCCTAACCTTTTGTAGGACAATGTACAAAAGAGCGAGGATGACATGACAGAAAATGAGGAGCTCACAACCTCATATCTAAATTCAGAACCATCACTTCACAATACAACTATTACTCCTCATGAAAACACAGGTAATGCCCATGGTGCTACACTCACAGAAGGTGAGAATTGTTTTAATATACTAAATTCTTCCACACACCACGCTATCATAGAGCAATTGTTAGTGGAACCCTCTCTTGATTTATCTTTGTCCCATGATAATTTGCTTGATGTTCCTTGTGATAAAGATGAATTGGTTGATGATGCTTCAGTTTTACATGTTTTGGAACCAACCACTTGCGATGGAAATAAACATGTTATTCATATTGCTACTAAAACTGATGAGTTCAAACTGATGTCTTCTTTACATACTTTGGGTTACATTGAATTTGATGTTTTGTGTAACCTAGATTGTTTGGAGGAGAGCCTATTTAAATATGTTGACTTGCCTTGGTTTTCTAAACATACATATCATGTTATTGGCAAATATAACAACAAGGGACAATATATGATACATCGAGTATACATTCGTAGTAATATGAATTCTCCTTTTGTTGTACAAGATTATGATCGTTTAGAGGTCAGCCATAATCATACAAACATTTTCTCATGTGCCTCAAAGAAACAAGTTCACTTCCAAGAAGGGGAGCATTGTTGGTTGCTACCTATGTCTGCTAGATCATCTATTCCTGCATTGTCTTTGGATAGTTCTAATCTTTTGCAAGATAGTGTTGACATACATCATGTGCATTCGGATCATGGAGTATACCTGCTTGCTGAAATTTTTATGCGAGATGACATGCTACAAACTTGGAAACAATGGTCAGTTCCTTCTCACAATTATTTCAGTTCCCTTTGTTTTCGCAACCCCATTCTCCTTTATGTTGTGCAGGATCAATTTCAAGCACAATCGACGCCGAGGACGGCTTTTCGTCAAGAAGGGGAGGATGATGAGGACATGACACCCCTACATATGACCATGTTTGGCACATGGTATGGAGGCGTAGGAGGCCAGAAAGGGTGTCCAAGTCAAGCAGGAGGTCCAAGGCTAATTCAGTTTGAGTCCCCGAGGTGGAGGCCCAAAGCAACTCAAGTTCGAGTCTGCCTCGGTCTTCAGGACCAGTCTATCTTAAACTGGTCACCCAAGATGCATCCCGACTCTGTTTTCGACGATCCATATATGGCTAGAAAGCTAATTTGATAAGGAAGCCAATTCAAGTGGTTTCACATCAAAAGACCTTTGGAATGAATGGGAATCGTTGAAACAAGTCAGCATCTAGAATCTGTCAGGGTGCTGCGACACCGTCTTTTGGTCCGTTGGACCGTGTATCGTGTTTGGGCCCATTAGGGGGCACGTCCAGGGGGGTGACACCCAAGACTCTATAAATAGCAGTCATCGCTCTCCTTAGGGTTTGGGTTTTGTTTAGTTCTTGATTTCCTCATGAAACAAACATTGTTTTGCTGCAACTGTGTCGCCAAGGCTGCTTGCTGTGAACCAAGGCCCCAGTTCTTGATCTTGTTCGCCTGTGGTGATTAGTCCTTTTGAAATAAAGACTTGAACTCCTTTTTATTTTCATAAGCCTCATATTTATTTGCAATTTCAGATTGCGTTCATCCAGTTCTTGCTTGTGTTCTCGATTCGCTTGCAGGAAAGCCTTCTCGGCGAGGTCAATCGCGTTCGCGTGGTTGATAACCAATGGAGCAGTGGTGTAACAGTTGTGGGGGTCCAAATCAGTCTTGTTTCAAAGCCTAGATCGTGAACGTCGAGTCTCCACCAATCAACGCTATCATACCTTTTGGAAGATCGGGCCTAGTCTACATCACACTGGAAAATAAAAGTGGGGGTTTGTGTTTACACCAAAATTTGGGAGAAGAGCGCGGGAACTCGCAGGCTTCCAAGATTGTGCCAATCAAGGAGTCGATTGTGTAAGGATGATATCTGCCGGTTCGGAATGCGACACTGGGATCGGTTCTCTTTAAATGACGTTAGCAGATAACGATGATGAGATATGATTGGCATCGAGAAGTACATATCAGACTCTACAAAAGGGAAAGATTAGAGTCCAAGTTATCTTAAAATAGGAATATTTTCTTCGTACCAAAGATTGTACTGAGTCATACTCGAGTACGATTCATTTTTAGGCTCCGGGTATAAATATCATACCCCGGCCTGTTGTAAAGGATACACAATCAATCAAATACAAGCTATTTACTTTTTTGGCTCCAGCCACCCCTTAGGAGTAGGAGTAGAGTAGATCTTGGTGAGTTCTTTAGCAAGTATGGCTACATCAATCTGGTCGACCTCCACGACTTGTCTATAAGTATCGTCCTGGCTTATACCTCTGTTCATACGGCTGCATCAATCCGATCGACCTCCACTGCGACTCTAGTATACCCTTGCATGCATGCAGCACGCTAGGTACACTACAGGCCTCGCTCTCCGCACTTCTTCAATTCAAAGAAACAAAGGTTGTGTTTAGTTCGTGAAATTTGAAAATTTGGTTACCGTAGCACTTTCATTTTTATTTGGCAATTAGTATTCAATCATGGACTAATTAGGTTCAAAACGTTCGTCTCGCGATTTCCAACCAAATTGTGCAATTAGTTTTTTTTCGTCTACATTTAATACTCCATGCACGTATCACAAGATTCGATGTAATGGCTATTGTAGCACTTTTTGAGAAACTTTTTGGAAACTAAACACAGCAAAAACAAAACAAAACAGGGACACGACACGCTTAACAGTGACGTCTTCAGGTCACCTTGTTCATTCATTCTAATAGACAAATAGTACTACGTGTTTATTGTGGTATTTTTGCATGGAACATCCAAGACAGTAGCGCCTTGCTTCCGATCGAACATCAGCCGCCCAGCAATTAAAATGGATCGGGTTTTATTGCTACGGCCTACGGGTACGAGTTAGTACTAATAATTCTTCCATCATTTAAACGTACGTACGGGCCCGCATCAGTACGTAGGACACGACACAATCAAGGCCGTCATCATGTATACGCAATCTCACACCGGTAATAATTACATATATCTCCTGGCCCGACCTGATTGATTAAGGGACCCAAAAAAAACTATGAAGTGGTTTTTATACTTATTACATAGAAAAAATATATTCTTGATTAAGAGTTTCTTCAAAATATTTTTCTGAATGGTTACGAGTATTTTCTCTCTATCATGTACCTATAACATTTCTTCATATCTTAGTTCTCGTTTAGATATAAGTTCTTATCTTAGAAATAATTTTCTTCTCTCTCCTTTAATTCCAATGCTACAGCATTTTGTTTAATTGGCATCCTAATTAATGAACATATAAAGCATCCTAGTTTCTAAGTTAGCACTTCTTAAGCACCTTTTTAGATGGATTAGGACTACTCCCTCCATTACAAATTTTAAGTCAATCTAAATCTTTTGGTATATAGATTTTGCTATGTATTTAGACATACGTCATATATAGAGATATAGCAAAATTAGCGTACCAAAAAATTAAAACAACTTATAATTTAAAACGGAGAGAGTAGCTATTAGCTTCTATTTGGCATGTACATTCATATCTGCAAATTGGCAAAACACCCATTCATTTTTTTTCTCTCCTCTCCTCGCTCGGTCTCTCCCACACGGACACGTATATCTCTCACGCACTTCCCTTTCTCTCTCACGTGGCATAGTGGAGCCACGAAGGCAAGGAGCAGGGCAAGGCATTGAAGCCTAGCAAGGCAAGGACGTGGCGGGGTCGAAAAAGAGAATTGTATAGGAGGGCCTGGTTTAGATTGCAAGTTTTTTCACTCTCTCTCTATCACATCAAATCTTTGGACACATGCATAGAGTATTAAATGTAGATAAAAAAATAACTAATTACATAGTTTGATTGTAAATTACGAGACAAATCTTTTGAGCCTAGTTAGGCCATGATTAGACAATAATTATCAAATACAAACGAAAGTGCTACAGTGCCAAGTACTGATTCCTAACCTCAATCTAAACAAGGCCGAGGTAAAAAAAAAGAGATTGATCCGGCCCGATTGGGCGATTGGCCATGCATCTATCGTGCATTCAGGCCATCACTCACAAAATGTGTGAACCCTTGGCCGTGGAAATAGAAACGGGAATTTAAGGCGGCAACAAGAGAAACGGGCTCGGTGTGCGCTCTTGTTCATTCAATACGGCAACACCTGGATACCGTGCCGCGCCATGCCCACCAGCCCTGGGCAAATATAACCGAGAACCGAAAACCGAACTGAAAGAACCGGAACCAAAAAATTCGGTTCCTGATATTGAAGAACCGAAATAACCGAAGAAAATTTGGTTCCTACTCTCGGTTAACCGAATTAACCGAAAGAACCGAATTACATGAATTATACTTCACTTACTTGTATTTTGTAGGATTATGTGTAGTGTTTTATATTTGAACTGCTATATATTTGTGTTACTATATTGCTATTGTTTTCTTATATATTATTATTTTTAAAAATGAATATAGTGTTGCATAAATTTGCCTTAGAACAAGTATATTTATTATTGTCTTGAGGTCTTCTGAAAAATTCGGTTAGTTCGGTTAGAACCGGAACCGAACCGAAATAACCGAGAACTGCAATGCTCGGTTCCTAAAAATTTTTTGGAACCGATCGGTTCCCGTTTTCTAGGAACCGAATTTCTTCGATAACCGAGGGAACCAAACCGAAACCGAACCGAGAACCGAACGCCCACCCTGAATGCCCACCCAATTGATCTGAACCTTGTGTTGGCATCTGTCGCTCATGGGTTCATGGTCATGGCATTTTTGTGTTCCCTATACCTGTTGAGGACATTGCGGAAGCAGGCCACTAATGGGCTGCCATTAATAATGGCTAAAAAGAGTACACATTTAAACATCTTAAATTCCCCTAAAAAAATTTAAACATCTTAAATTTAACTAACTTCATAGAACATAATATAAACAACTATATTTCTAAACAAATATACTATAAAAATATATTAAAATGGTTAAAATAAAAACAATTTGATAGCTAAAAATGCACTCTTTTTCAGGAGGGAGGTTAATAGAGGATTGCCTTGTTCCACCTGCAGAATGTTAAACCAGCAGTTTCTACATAAAAAACCATAGTGATGATACTACTTGCATTACGTGAACAAACGAAATAGAGAGAGAGAGAGACAGAGAGCTAAGAAAAAGCATCAGGCATCATTTGGCGATTAACTACATTATTTTATACACCAGGCTTATCTCCGGCAGGATGACGAACTGAAATTCTCTGATAATACAATAGGCCTCTCCCGTGCTGTGCATGCATGCATGACAATGACAAGCAAGTGGAAATTTGGCATTAGGGCACGTTTAGTTCGGCAAAGTTTGTTGTATAGTGCACGATTCTCTACTGTAATATTTCGTTTGTATTTGTGAATTATTGTCCAAACATTGACTAATTAGGCTCAAAAGATTCGTCTCGCAAAGTTAAAGCAAACTATGCAATTAGTTTTTGATTTCGTCTATATTTAATATTCCATGTATGTACCGCAAGTTTGATGTGACGGGAAATCTTCTTTTTGCATAGTGCACTTTTGGAAAAGGACTTAGTTGCGCACGAGGACATTTTATTTTATTTTGTAATATAGACCTACTAGGTCCACATGTAAATGACCAGTGGGACCCAGATGGCATTGAATTATAAGACCACTGTCTCAAAGCAAGGTACAGACGCCTTAGCTGGCCAGGCCGTAGTTTCGTGCCCGCAACAGTAAATCATAATTCCCTCAATGTAGTACGTGTAGTGTATGCATGCTGCATTCCTCTGTGTCTTTATTTTAGCAGGAATAATAGAAGCCATGAGCAACATGGAACGATGTATATACTCCTACTCGGTATGCAATGCAATTATGCAAGTGTACTAAACCAAATGTATTGGGCCACCATCTACCCGTCATCGGCCCACGATCCACTAATGCCGCCGAGCGGGGGCTTTCCCTGGTTCCAGAGCCTCCGCCTGGGAAGCCTTCGACGGAGCATTGCCTCCGCCTCCACCAACACAGATGGCAACACCCAAAAACGAATCCAACCTAAGAAAACCAACTCAACCCTCACACACCCCTACCCACCATCGGCATGATACTGCCTATAGCCGGAGGCTCTTCGATGGAGATGCAGACAAACAAACAGAAAAAAGATTACCTTAGGTTAATCAACCACATAGCAGTTCAAGGCCCAGTGCGCTACACAGATTGGTCGAAGACGCCAATCACCTTCTCAGAACAAGATTTGCAGCTGAAAAAGCTACCCTCATGCCAACGCCATGGTAATCAAGGCTAACATTGGAGGATGAGAAATCAGTAGGGTTCTCATAGACTCTGGAAGCTCTACAGATATTATCTTTGTCAATGCCTTCGACCAGATGAAGCTAAGAAGGAGTCAGTTCCAGCCTTCGGACTCACCATTAATTGGTTTTGGAGGAAAGAGGATCGATGCATTAGGAAAAATATCCATGTCAGTCTCATTCGGAGGTTGGGAAAACGCAAGAACAGAATATGTGACCTTCGACGTAGTAGATCTCTACTACACCTACAACGCCATCTTCAGAAGAGGGTTTGCAAACAAGTTCAATGCAGCCATCCACATGGGCTACCTATGTATGAAAATGCCAACCTTGCACGGAACCATTACAGTCCACGACAGTCATAAGGAGGCAAGAAACATAGAAAGAGCCATCTACAAATCGCAGCGCAATATCAACTCCGTCGAAGTAGCCAAAACCAACTCACCGGAGCCTCCAGACATGCCGAAGGGAAAAACAGATCTCAAGGATCAAGAAGAAACAAAGACAGTCCCATTGGAAGATGTAGTCCTAGACAGAAAGGTCATGATCGGAGGCAACCGGCCGAAAGAAGAGGAAGCAGAACTCATAGAAACTTTAGCCAAAAACAAAGACGTCTTCGCCTAGTCAGCCTCCGACTTGAAAGGGGTCAGCAGGGACATTATACAACACTCCCTTGAAATCAATCCCAGAATAAAGCCAAAGAAACAACAACAAAGGGAAATGTCAAAGGAGAGAATTTTAGCAGCAAAAGCCAAATTTCAGAGGTTGTTAAACACAAACGTCATAAGAGAAGTCAAGTACTCAGAATGGCTGGCAAATGTAGTACTAGAGCCAAAGAAAAATGGAAAGATGAGAATGTACATAGACTGCACAGATCTAAACAAAGCATGCAAAAAAGATCCATTTCCATTGCTAAGAATAGACACCTTCGTCGACAAGGCAGTAGGATGCAAGCGCTTCTATCTCCTAGATTGCTTCTCAGGATACCACTAGATCTAGCTCAACAAAGAAGATGAGGAGAAGACAAGTTTCACTACCCCTTCGGAACTTATTGTTACACAAGAATGCCCGAAGGATTGAAAAACGTAGGATCAACCTTCACCAGAATGACGAAGGCGGTCCTCGGTCCACAGCTGCAGAAAAACATTATAGCTTATGGTGATGATATTGTGGTGATGAGCAAGAATGAAGGAGACCACATAGTAGATCTAAAGGAAACCTTCGCCAATCTAAGAGAAGCTGGGCTAAAACTCAATCTAGAAAAGTGTGTCTTCGGCGTAAGCAAATGTAAAATGTCCGGGTACATAATAGGATCTGAAGGCATAAGTGCCAACCCAGATAAAACAAAGGCCATAATTTCAATGGGGGGACCATCAACCAAAAAAGAAGTCCAAAAACTCACCGGAAGAATAGCAGCGCTGAACAGATTCATCTCAAAGTCAGCAAAACATAGCCTCCCATTCTTCAAAGCTTTGAGAGGCGGAGATAAGGTGGAATGGGGGCTAGAACAGTCAAAGGATTTCCAACAAACTCAAATTATTTGGCTACAAGACTCATGGTGACAGTGCCAGATCCGGAGGCTCCATTGTTGTTATATGTTACAGCCTCTGACCATGCGGTCAGTGGGGTGCTTGTCTAAGAGAAAGAAGAAGAGTCGAAGGTCATTCAATAGCCGGTCTACTACATCTCAGAAGCCCTATTAGAAGCAAAGTTGAACTAAACAAAGATAGAAAAATAGCATATGCAGTGTTGATTTCTTTAAGAAAATTAAAGCACTACTTCTAGGCACATGAAATCATAGTACCCTCTTCGCAACCACTTGGGGACATACTTAGCAACAAAGAAGCCTTCGGAAGAATAGGAAAATGGACAACAGAGCTATCCCAGTTCGAACTCAACTATGTATCAAGAATAGCAATCAAATCATAGGTGCTAGCAGATTTTATGGCAGATTGGACACCTTCGGCACACCAAGCCCCGCAGCCTCAACCCTAAATCTGGACACTCTACATAGACGGGTCTTGGGAACATCTGGCGCAAGGGGCCTCTGCCATTTTGGTAGCACCATCTGGCCTCCGCATGAAGTATGTAGCAAGGTTAGAATTCAAGGCAACAAACAATATAGCAGAATACAAAGGTCTCATACTAGGCCTCAACAAGGCAAAGGTACTCGAAGCAAAAACACTACTAGCAAAAATAGATTCCCATGTCATAGCAGGACAAGTTAAAAAAGAATACATGGCACAGGAACCAGAACTAGTCAAATACCTGGCCATAATAAGGGCTCTTGAGTAGAGGTTCCAAGGATTCACCCTATAGTACATACCAAGAGCTGAAAATGCAGAAGCGGACAAGCTAGCGAAGGCAGCAGCAAACAACTTGCCCATACCAAACAGAGCCTTTTATCAAGTGCTACAAGCACCGGCAACGCAGGTCACAACAAAGGCATTCAAAATAGTCTTAGTCACTAACTCTGAAGACTGGAGGCAGCTGATCATAGATTGCCTGAACAACATGCATCACATAGAGGATGAAGTGAGAACAACAAGAATGATAGTGTCGGTGTTTCAAGTTGCCACCAATAAGTAAATTTCTAATATTGCGCGTCTGGCTCGGATGGCATGCTAAGAGGACACGAGGTTTATACTGGTTCGGGCAAAACATCCCTATGTCTAGTTTATTGCTGCTGCGCATGTTACTAGCACTGAAAGTTCATAGTAGGGGTCACAAATGGTCGAGAGAGGGACATGTCCCAAGTCTCTGGTGAGAGGAGCAAATAGATGACGAGGGCTCGGTCGCTCCTTGACTGTGTGCTTGTGTGTTCTAATCGGTTCGGGGTTCGAGTCTGAATCGGTGTGGTGTGTTGCGATGCATGTTGATTCGTCCCCCTCTTCATGGGACACCCTGCTTTCCCTTTTATAGGCTAAGGGAAAGCACATGTTAAAGTCAAGGGAAATGAGGAGAATGAGAAGGAGAAGTCTCCCGGGATCACCGGGTCCTTGTTTTCCTTCACGTGGGGCCCACCAACCCTGTAGACATCAATAGGGATAGCTCCATGTTGTGGTCCTATCTGTCAATGGAACCATGCGCAAGCGTCATCACTTGATCATGGTGTTCCACTCCATCCTAACAAACATTGTGGTGAACTGACGCGCCTATCAGTCCTTGTACGAGAGTTAGGCAGAACAACACCGGTACGCCCGACGTTGTTCCTGATATGAATCCCTAGGTATGGCATGTCATGGCCACGGGTTATATCGGGGCATGTCGGTCACCTCCCTAGTGTTAGAGTTTTGACCTAGGCCCATTCGCTAGGACCTAGAGTGGTTGGCGGCGGTAGGGTCTCCATCGGGTGAGATGGAGCTCGCGGCCTCAGGGTCGGGTGAGGTAGAGTCCTTCCCTAGAGGCCAAGCGAGGTGGAGTCCTTCCTAGAGGCCAGGAAAGATGGAGCGCAGACCCAAGGGTCGGGCGAGGCGAAGCCCATAGCCTCAAGGTCGGGCAAGATAGAGTCCTCCCCTAGAGGCTGAACGAGATAGATCACATACCCAAGGGTCAGGCAAGGCAGAGCGAAGACCTAATGGTCAGGCGAGGCAAGGCATAGACCCAAGGGTCGAGCGAGGCAAAGCCCATGGACCCAAGGGTCGGGCAAGATGGAGTCCTCCCCCAGAGGCCGGGCGAGGTAGAGCGCACACCCAAGGGTTAGGTGAGGCGGAGGACATGGCCTCGGGGTCAGGCGAGACAGAGTACTCCTCTAGAGGCTGAGCGAGGTGGAGCGCAGACCCAGGGGTCGATGAGGCGGAGCCCGTGGCCTCAAGGTTGGGTGAGGTGAGGTGTAGACCCAAGGGTCGAGTGAGACAGAGTCCACGGCCTTAGGGTCAGGCGAGGCAGAGTCCATGGCCTATGGGTTGAGCGAGGCGGAGTCCTCCCCCAGAGGCTGGGTAAGGCGGGCTTGTGCATTTGGGGGTTGGTTGCAGCTGTAGTCGCGCTCTTGACTGCTCAGATGAGTCAATGTTGATGGTTATTAGCTCCTCCTCTTCGAGTACCCTAGTACTAGTCCCCGATAGTAGCCCCTGAGCTTGCGGAGGAGTAGAATACTCCTTCAAAGACTTTTCTGAACGGGAGGACTCTGAAGGCCTTGGCCTTCTTTTGTTGCCCACAGCGTGACCTAGGGACAGTGATTCCCTTTCATCGATATCGGACCCCTCGGGGGTATAGCCATTAGGTTTGGTGGTTTGGAAAAGGTTCATCCCTGATTTTGACCCCTTCGAGGGTCTGTCGTTCTGCGACTGTGTGTTCGGTCTCCTTGCGAGCCCAACTCTCCTTGAGCCCCCACGCATAGCTAGGGTCCGGTCGAGGGCCGGCTCTTCTTTGTGACTATCACCTCGTCCATGGTTTCCACAACCGATGGGGCTGAGCCGTGCCATGATTTTCCTCTACGGATGAGCCATGGTGCTCAATGAGTTGTTAGCTGGCTAGTCCAAGTGGGGCCCCCACATCCCGTTCGTGGGGATCCGGCTTGGGTCAACTAGTGACCAACTCTAGACCCTTGGCAGTCAATTAATATCGTTCTCGAGTCCATTCGACCGGTCCTGAGGGCCTTCTACCTTTCTTTTTGAGGGAGCATGGGCCGAGATGTCTACGGTGCTCGTGCGCTTGGGTACCAGCCATTAGTAGACCTGTCCCTTTCCACCTCTCACCCTAAAAGTGCCTAGAGCGGTTTGTTGAACCCATCGATGGGCTGACCTGTGAACTCCTAGGCCTAGTCAGGCCATAGAGACGCTTTTAGATCCATATTTCTTTTACTCGTGACGAGTTGTGGCCCATCCAGAGAGGCAAAACATCCATCAAGTTTTCCAAGGGATGGGATAAAGATTGTGTGCGCAAGTCCCATGGTAGGACGTTGTGGCAGGCACAGAGATCTAGGCAGACGGTTGGTTTCCTCGCATCCGTCGCCACTATAAAACCAAATGGTTCGCCCCTAGGGTTCTATACCTTGCATCCTTGCCTCGGCAGCCACAACCACTGCCACCAATTGCCTAGGGTTCCTCGTCTCCGCATCCCTACCACCGTCAAGCCAGCTTCCAACTGTCCCTGCCTCCAATGGATCCGTGGTGCCATTCTTACATCACCTTCTAGCGTATGGAGGGCCTCGTCCATCGCGGTCTTCTTCGTGCATGGACCTTGGCTGATGAGTGGTTGCTGTCCAGCGAGGAGGATCTGCCATCGCCGCCCAACGACTACATAGTGTCATTCACCCACTTCCATGATCATGGGTTCACGACCCCTGCCCATAGATTTCTCCGAGGGCTACTGCACTACTACAAGATTGAGCTACAACACCTCAACCCCAATGAGATCCAGCACATGGCGGCATTTGTCGCCCTATGCGAGGGATTCCTAGAGATTAGCCCCCACTTTGATCTATGGAGGTACTTCTTCACCATCACCCTCTAGAAGAAGAGGGAGAAGAGTGGTAGGCAGGAGCTGCCCATGCCGAAAGGGTGCGCCGGCATCCAACTCTAGCAAAACTAGGTTGGTGAGTACCCATTGATGCGGCTGTCGACGTCCAACACGGGTTGGCATTCTTAGTGCTTCTACCTCAAGAATGATGCCACCGCCCCTCTGTTGGAGTTCACCAGACGCCTGATCGAAGAGGCCCCAGAGTCATAGAGGAAGTGGGGTATTCTAGAGAAGGACAAGAAGAAGATCCAGGACCTCATCGCCTCCATCCACATCCTGAAGGAGAGTGGCCTAAAGGGGTCAGGCATCATCAGGGCCTATCACGCAAGGAGGGTGGCGCCATTGATGATGCTTGCGCTCCCGCTGTGCGTGATGGCGCTCGGAGCGTCATTTGATGGAACGACGCTTGATGAGGGAGCACTCCCCCACTCTAAGGTCATGCAACGCATTAAGGAGGCAATGGAGCCTTCACGGGACGACACGAGCGCCCCCCTTGATTTCGTCTACCCGGTGCCGAGACATCCTCCGATGCGGACGGAACCAGGCCATATCATCTTTGTAAGTTTCCCCTCCTCATACATCCTCTTCAATTGATTTCCCGACCTCTTGATACTAACTTTGAGGGGGACAGGACCAGCCAAGGGACCTCATCTTCACAGACCACTCGGCGCTGTTGCCGAGGGATTCATTCATGGGGGTGGCAAATCATGCCGAGGGCGAGCGGCCGAGGAAGGCGAAGGAGGACAAGAGGAAGAAGAAGAAGCAGAAGCTGCGGGCATAGGAGCGAGGGGAGGACCCCAACAATGATAATGATGATGATGGAGATGACGACGAGGTAGTCGACGACATCGAGTGGGACGACCTAGAGAATGAGGATGTGCTGATAGGTATCGGATCATCCTTGTAGGAGTCGGGACCCTTCCCGTTCCACATAGGGGAGGGTATGTCTGAGTAGCTAGCGGAGATGGGTTGTGCCATCATCCTGCCCTAGGAACCAATAGGGGCTGGTGGCTCTGTTGTTGTGCCTAAGGTGCTAGTGGAGGCGGGTGGCTTTACCGTCGCACCCCAAGATCCAAGGGGAGCGAGCCCCTCTACCCAGGATTAGGGGGCAGGCTCGAAATGGCCTCGCCTCGATGAGGCGGAGCAGAGGTTAGGGAGTTCGCCCCCCAAACGTATCTGCTGCTCGATGACGCTGAGGTGAGTCATCGGCTCCTCTATTTTTCCCTATTTTGTTCGACTTCATCGTGACTTATGCTTTTCGTCTCTTGCAGCATCGGGAGGCAGTGTAATCCTTTGGTGCTGGTGCCAAAGAAGAGCATTGCCCTTCAAGTGAGGCGACAGCCATTGGCTGGCGTCGCTCCTATTTTGGGTGGGAGCGGCGCCAGTATGACTACATCACCGGCCGGTCAGGCGCCTCCCAAGGTGGCACCCGTGCCCTTGGAGGGATGGGCGGACGTGGGGGCTCAAGGGACAGCTTCGAAGGTCGCAGAGCAGCCGACGATGGTGGCGATACTGCTACCGATGATGGGGCGAATGAGGCTGACAACCGCGCTCATGGTGCTGACCATGGCGGGTGCGACACAGGTGGAGGTGGTGGCGACTGTGATAGGTGGGTCATAGCCGGGCGCTATCGTGGTGGCGCCTAAGGTACCGGTGTGACCCGCACCATCGGCATCCTAGGTGACGGCGTCTGGCGTGGGCCGGATGGAGGGGGACACAGCCGAGGGGTCCCCAGAGGTCATGGTGCTGGGAGAGGAGTCAGCATCTGTACCGCTGACACCTTCCGTTGCCAGAGGGAGTGTTCCAATAGGGACATCATGATGAGAAGGGTCAGTGGCGATTAGAGCCAATGGGGAGCCGTCCCTAGCCCTGACGTCAATGGGCAGTGACTTGCCTATGTGGAGTGAGCCCCTACTCTGGTGGGTGAGTCCAAAGGTTCCAACATCAATGCTCTTCACTCTCGCCGCCACCACTGAGAACATAGAGCGGGAGAGCCTCGATGTGGGGGCCATGTTCATGCTTGAAGCCCTAGACCACGCTCGAGGTGCCTTGTGTGACATTGTTGTTCCCTCTAGCTAGGTATTCGCTTGACCCTGGTTCTTGCCCTTTTCCTTCTTTATATATTTTTTGTATTCTGACCATCGTCTCCTTTCAGTCCCTTATCGCTCGTAGCCGGGGAAGTCTCGGTTCCTTTGTAAGCAGAACAACCTAGGCGAACCTAGGACCACCTCATCGAGGAGGCATGGCTGCACAGGGAGGTGACTGCTTAGGTTGTTGCCACCTAGCAGAGCGTGGCCAAGCTGACTCCCCTCGCTGAGGAGGCAGACAGTCTTCGGTCATGGGTGGCCGAGGCCCATCGACATGCTGACGAGGCCGAGAGGGCGTTCGAGGCCCTGTTGGTGAGATTGTGGTAGGACGAGAAGGAGGCCACCAAGGTCAGGAAGGAGCGGGATGAGCTACTCTAGACCAGCGCCGAGACCCACCAGTGGATCCTTGACCTTCTAGCTAAGGTTGAGAAGGAAAGGGAGCTGAAGCTGGAGGCCGAGGAGAAGCTCGTGGCCCTAGAGAACAGGGTGAGTCTAGATGCCACGGCGGCCACTCGGTTACGCAAGGAGCGGGATGAGCTACTCCAAACCATGGAGAGGCTCCACTCAGAGCATGGCATGTCTCATGAGGAGTGTGACCAGGCCCTTTGAGAGCGTGACCAGGCCTGCCAAGAGCGCGACAACGCGTAGCAGAAGGTCGGCTCCCTCCATGGCGAGCTCAGAAATGTGATGACCTAGAAGCTAGAGGCTGAGAGCATCTCTACTAGGTTGGCCATGGACCTCACCAAGGCGAGGAGGAATCTTCTAGCGGAGAGCGATGACCTCGGTATCCTGAGCGCTACCCTCAGAGTGGTCTACGATGACCTTGAGGTGGTGCAGTCGGAGGGGACCAGCTCGCTCGCGGCCCATGACATCGAGATCATGGCTCGGGTGCGCTAGCTTGAGAGGAATGCCCTTCACACCGAGGTTAATCAATCCTTCGTGATTGCTCATTCTCATTATGGGGACAACATTGACCTAGAGAAAATGAGCCATGGCTTTGCGCCTGGCTATGAAGCCCACGAGCTAGAGGAGATGGAGACGGCGGTGGCTCCCCTTTTGCAGGACTTGGTGGACAGAATAGAGAGTATAGTTCTCCCCTAGAGAGGTTAGTTATCTAGATAGGTTGGGCAATCATTCATGTAACAAGTGGACAACCTTCGACCCCTCTATACCATCCGAACAAACTTATCATTTTGTTTCATTTGATCGAATTTGTTTTTCACCCCCTTTTATGTGTGAAAAGGGGTTCATGTATTCTGACCCTTCCATTTGTTAAGACCATAGGGCCCAAGGTGTAGGAGGGAAACACTAATCATGCTGGTAAGCAAGAGTGCCATAGCCATTGAGGCATAGATTTCTTTCAATCCAACTAGCCTTGCTCAGTCGTTCGTTTTCGTAGACCTTGCCACTAGGTTTAACGTGAGGAAGAAGTCGGGCGCGGTGACTTTTTTAGAAAGGGTGTATTTATACCGTTATCAGCCCTTGAGTGAGATCTAACCCCTTGCCATTGTTGGGTTCAACTGTCACTAAAGATCGAGGTGAGGATAGCAAAATTAGTAAGAGAAAAGAAAATGTCTCTTCTTTTCACACATACCCCGTCCCTAGGTTCTGAGCCATCGTTCTGCGACCGTGCATTCAGTCTGCTTGTGAGCCTAACTTTCCTGAAGCCCTTGCATGTAGCAGGAGGTTCGGTTGAGGGTCGGCTCATCTTTGTGATCGTTACCTCATATGTGGTTTCTACAACCTGGTGGGTTGAGCTAATGTCACTTGCCTTGATGGCTCGAGTGACGCGCTTGATGAGCTCGCTGATGGGCTTGTTCGAGTGGAATCTAGGTCAGTTGCTCATGATGGGGTCGGGACAGCCCTTATGTGGCATTCCACTGCTCCTTAACTCACCTCCTGATAGATGCCCAAGCCATTCCAGGAGAGCGACTCAGGTGGCCCGATGACCTCCCTTCGATGGGGATTCTATGGGCTCGACTAGAGGTTAGGATCGAACAAGAAGATTGAGATGACCCTATCTGCTTCCAAGTGGGTCGAGCAAAGGCCTCTAGGGCTCATCTACTATTTTCTCCCCTAGGCTCTGTTCGATGCGAGGTAGCCTAGATCCCTTCATGGGCTGGCCTTTGAACCCCGATCAGATGGATTCCTGAGTTTAGGTCAGGTGGCTCGAGCCCCTAAGCCCCATGGGGGTTCGGTAGGGGTCGGCTAGATTTTATGCGTCACCCTATCCTCGGTTTCCACAAATTGGAGGGGCTGAGCTAATGACACTTGCCTCGATGGCTCGAGTGTCACGCTCGGTGAGCTCGCTATCGGGCACGTTCGAGTGGAATCTGGATCTATCATTCGCTAACGGGGTCAGTATAGCCCTCATGTGGCATTCCACTACTCCATAACCCACCTCCCGGTAGATGCCCGAGCCGTTCGATTAGCTTGGGTGGCCCACTGGCCTCTCCTCGATGGAGATTCTATGAGCTTGGCTCGAGGTTAGGATCGAACGAGAAATATCAAGATGTCCCTATCCACTTCTGAGCAGGGTCGGGCAAGGGTCACTAGGGCTCATCTCAGTTTTTCTTCCCTGGCTCTATTTGATGCGAGGTGGCCTCGAGCCCTTTGCGGGTTGGCCTTTGAACCTCTATCGGTCACCGCTCATATCGAATGAGATGACTAACGCTTCATGACACAACGTGAAGCGTTGTGATGCAGCAATTGCATATGTAATGCTTGGATGTATGTATGGATGAATGTATGAGTGAATGTATGAATGAATGGATGAATGAATGGATGAATGAATGTTCATGCACTGTGATGAGGACATGACACCCCTGCATATGACCATGTTTGGCACATGGTATGGAGGGGTAGGAGGCTAGCAAGGGTGTCCAAGTCAAGAAGGAGGTCCGAGGGTAATTTGGTTTCGAGTCCCCGAGGTGGAGGCCCAAAGCAACTCAAGTTTGAGTCTGCCTCAGGTCTCTAGAATTAGTCTACCTTAAACTGGTCACCCTAGGACGCATCCGAACTCTATGTTGTGCAGGATCAGTTTCACGACAATCGACGCCGAGGACGGCTTTTCATCAAGAAGGGGAGGATGATGAGGACATGACACCCATGCATATGACCATGTTTGGCACATGGTATGGAGGGGTAGGAGGCCAGCAAGGGTGTCCAAGTCAAGAAGGAGGTCCGAGGCTAATTCGGTTCGAGTCCCCTGAGGTGGAGGCCCAAAGCAACTCAAGTTCGAGTCTACCTCGGCCTCCTAGGACTAGTCTGCCTTAAACTGCTCACATAGGACGCATCCTGGACTCCATTTTCGATGATCCACATATGGATCGAAAGCTAATTGGATAAGGAAGCCAACCCAATTGGTCTCATGTCAAAATCCCTTAGAATCAATGGGAATCGTCAAAACAAGTTAGTGTCCAGAATCTGCCAGGGTGCTACGACACCGTCTTTTGGTCCGTTGGACCAGTGTACCGTGTTTGGGCCCATTAGGGGGCGCAGTCCAGGGGGTGATGCCCAAGACTCTATAAATAGCAGCCGTCACTCTCCTTAGAGTTTGGGTTTTGTTTAGTTCTTGATTTCCTCGTGAAACAAACATTGTTTTGCTGCAACTGTGCCGCCAAGGCTGCTTGTTGTGAACCAGGGCCTCAGTTCTTGATCGTGTTCGCCTGTGGAGATTAGTCCTTTTGAATAAAGACTTGAACTCCTTCTCATTATCATAAGCCTCATATTTATTTGCAATTTCATATTGCGTTCATCCTGTTCTTGCTTGTGTTCTTGATTCACTTGCAGGAAAGCCATCTCGGCGAGGTCAATCGCGTTCGCGTGGTTGATAACCAGCAGGAGCAGTGGTGTAACAGTTGCAGGGGTCTGAATCAGTCTTAGGTTCAAAGCCTAGATTGTGAATGTCGAGTCTCCACCAATCGATGCTATCATACCTTTCGAAGATTGGGCCTAGTCTACATCAAGTGGTGGTTCGAGTCCCTGAGGTGGAGGCCCAAAGCAACTCAAGTTCGAGTGTGCCTCGGTCTCCAGGACTAGTCTGCTTTAAACTAGGTCACCCAGGATGCATCCAGGACTCTGTTTTCGACGATCCATATATGGTTGGAAATCTAATTTGATAAGGAAACCAATCCAAGTGGTTTCACAGTCAAAAGACCTTCGGAATCAACTGGCAATCGTTGAAATAAGTCAACATCCAGAATCTGTCACGGGTGCTACGACACCTGTCTTTTGGTCTGTTGGACCAGTGTATCGTGTTTGGGCCAATTAGGGGGCGCGTCCAGGGGGGTGACACCCAAGACTCTATAAATAGCAACCATCGCTCTCCTTAGGGTTTGGGTTTTGTTTAGTTCTTGATTTCCTCATGAAACAGACATTAGTTTTGCTGTAACTGTGCCGCCAAGGCTACTTGCTGTGAACTAGGGCCCCAGTTCTTGATCTTTTTCGCCTATGGCGATTAGTCCTTTCGAATAAAGACTTGAACTCCTTTTTATTTTCATAAGCCTCATATTTATTTGCAATTTCAGATTACATTCATCCCGTTCTTGCTTGTGTTCTCGATTCGCTTGTAGGAAAGCCTTCTTGGCGAGGTCAATCGCGTTCGCGTGGTTGATAACCAACGGAGCAGTGGTGTAACGGTTGTAGGGGTCCAAATCAGTCTTGGTTCGAAGCCTCGATCAGTGAATGTCAAGTCTCCACGAATCGACGCTATCATACCTTTCAGAAGATTGGGCCTAGTCTACATCAAGTGGTATCAGAGCCCTTGTTGTCCGTTAGGTATAACTTTGTTTTCCCCTTTAGATTGTTATTGTTTTTACATTACCTATAATCCACAAAAAGCCAAAAAATATACATCGTCACATATTCGCTGTCCTATAGCCTCATTATGTCATGCAAGTTTGTCTTTGTTTCGCAGTTGTTGAGTTTGTGCCCTAGGTCAAGTTCTTGTTGCTGGTTTTAGATCAGTTTTTAGTCTAGTTTGTGTTTTCCCCTTTGTTTTTCATCATAATCCATGAACATCTCTAAGTCTTGTTGAGTTTCCTTTGTATCCATCAAACCCTAGTCCACACCATCTAATTTCCTACACTTGTCTTCACTGTTTCCATCAAATCATTGCTGTCATGACTAATTTTGCGCACATTGTTTCCGTTTTGTCCTCTAATTCGGAGTCCGTTCTTAAAACTGGTCTAGTTTTCGCTATACAAACTCGGATTTCGACGTTCCATATATTAAAATCGATCAGAAAATTTTTGGATCCGTCCATCCCTCAGTCCTTTTGGGGTCGGAGATTTTTATCTTGGTCAAAAAGTGGTCACAAGATCCTCTTTTCGTGGTCACAAGGTTTTTGTCGATTTCGAGCACGTCTTCTGAAAATTTCACAGGCCATGTCTTTCACTTGTTTAAGCCCATATTTTCTATGGTTACTTCTTTTGTGCTCCTAAGTGAATAAAAAATATAAAAAAATAAAAAGAAAAAGTCAAAATTTCTCAAAAAAACAACTGATAGCCCAAAAATAGAAAAAAGAGGGGCAAAAAAGGAACAATATCTAAAGGAGCACATAGAGAGCGGCATTTGAGCTATGTTTGCAGTGTGCTGATTTTTACCTTGTTCCTTATCATATTCTTGTTGTTCGCATCACTTGATACATCTGGTACTTGAAACGTGAGTAGGCCAGCAACTAAGACAAGTACTTGGGATACTTATTCAGCTTTGTCATTTAGTTGCGAATTTTGCTATTCCTTGCTACTATATTGTGCATGTCCAAGCTCCACTATCTTCTAACCAAGTATATGTTCACCTTGCAACTGTTACACTCAAGCTACAACTGGTATCACAGTCACCGACCGATTGCACCGCCTGTTGCTTTGGTAAGAACACTTGTAAGACCGTGGTAAGACGCTTGAGAGTGTGTGACTTTACTCCTTGACCACATCCTATAGTAGTTCATAGGAAAATACATACTTGTGTGTTTTCTTGTTTGATTCTAATAATGACAGGTTGTTCATATCCACCAACTTATGATGGTATAGGTGCTGATGAGTACATGGAGTGGGAAATTGACATAGATAACATATTTGCTACTCGCTTTATGTGTCCAAGGAGGAAGGTAAAAAATGCATCTAGTGTTTTGCGACATTCTGCTTTATCTTGGTGGGAGTCTTTAGATCCTTCTGATAAACCTCAAACTTGGAATGATATGAAAGATCTTATGAGAGGAAAATTTTGTTAATCCATCTCTTGTAATTAATTCAAATAATGAGGTGCATCAACTAGATCAATCTCTTGTTATTCCTCCTGCTATGCCTAACCTTTTGTAGGACAATGTACAAAAGAGCGAGGATGACATGACAGAAAATGAGGAGCTCACAACCTCATATCTAAATTCAGAACCATCACTTCACAATACAACTATTACTCCTCATGAAAACACTAGGTAATGCCCATGGTGCTACACTCACAGAAGGTGAGAATTGTTTTAATATACTAAATTCTTCCACACACCACGCTATCATAGAGCAATTGTTAGTGGAACCCTCTCTTGATTTATCTTTGTCCCATGATAATTTGCTTGATGTTCCTTGTGATAAAGATGAATTGGTTGATGATGCTTCAGTTTTACATGTTTTGGAACCAACCACTTGCGATGGAAATAAACATGTTATTCATATTGCTACTAAAACTGATGAGTTCAAACTGATGTCTTCTTTACATACTTTGGGTTACATTGAATTTGATGTTTTGTGTAACCTAGATTGTTTGGAGGAGAGCCTATTTAAATATGTTGACTTGCCTTGGTTTTCTAAACATACATATCATGTTATTGGCAAATATAACAACAAGGGACAATATATGATACATCGAGTATACATTCGTAGTAATATGAATTCTCCTTTTGTTGTACAAGATTATGATCGTTTAGAGGTCAGCCATAATCATACAAACATTTTCTCATGTGCCTCAAAGAAACAAGTTCACTTCCAAGAAGGGGAGCATTGTTGGTTGCTACCTATGTCTGCTAGATCATCTATTCCTGCATTGTCTTTGGATAGTTCTAATCTTTTGCAAGATAGTGTTGACATACATCATGTGTGCATTCGGATCATGGAGTATACCTGCTTGCTGAAATTTTTATGCGAGATGACATGCTACAAACTTGGAAACATGGTCACGTTCCTTCTCACAATTATTTCAGTTCCCTTTGTTTTCGCAACCCCATTCTCCTTTATGTTGTGCAGGATCAATTTCAAGCACAATCGACGCCGAGGACGGCTTTTCGTCAAGAAGGGGAGGATGATGAGGACATGACACCCCTACATATGACCATGTTTGGCACATGGTATGGAGGCGTAGGAGGCCAGCAAGGGTGTCCAAGTCAAGAAGGAGGTCCAAGGCTAATTCAGGTTTGAGTCCCCGAGGTGGAGGCCCAAAGCAACTCAAGTTCGAGTCTGTCTCGGTCTTCAGGACCAGTCTATCTTAAACTGGTCACCCAAGATGCATCCCGACTCTGTTTTCGACGATCCATATATGGCTAGAAAGCTAATTTGATAAGGAAGCCAATTCAAGTGGTTTCACATCAAAAGACCTTCGGAATGAATGGGAATCGTTGAAACAAGTCAGCATCTAGAATCTGTCAGGGTGCTGCGACACCGTCTTTTGGTCCGTTGGACCGTGTATCGTGTTTGGGCCCATTAGGGGGCACGTCCAGGGGGGTGACACCCAAGACTCTATAAATAGCAGTCATCGCTCTCCTTAGGGTTTGGGTTTTGTTTAGTTCTTGATTTCCTCATGAAACAAACATTGTTTTGCTGCAACTGTGTCGCCTAAGGCTGCTTGCTGTGAACCAAGGCCCCAGTTCTTGATCTTGTTCGCCTGTGGTGATTAGTCCTTTTGAATAAAGACTTGAACTCCTTTTTATTTTCATAAGCCTCATATTTATTTGCAATTTCAGATTGCGTTCATCCAGTTCTTGCTTGTGTTCTCGATTCGCTTGCAGGAAAGCCTTCTCGGCGAGGTCAATCGCGTTCGCGTGGTTGATAACCAATGGAGCAGTGGTGTAACAGTTGTGGGGGTCCAAATCAGTCTTGTTTCAAAGCCTAGATCGTGAACGTCGAGTCTCCACCAATCAATGCTATCATATCTTTTGGAAGATCGGGCCTAGTCTACATCACACTAGAAAATAAAAGTGGGGGTTGTGTTTACACCAAAATTTGGGAGAAGAGCGCGGAGAACTCGCAGGCTTCCAAGATTGTGCCAATCAAGGAGTCGAATTGTGTAAGGATTGATATCTGCCGATTCAGGATGCGACACTGGGATCGGTTCTCTTTAAATGACGTTAGCAGATAACGATGATGAGATATGATTGGCATCGAGAAGATACATATCAGACTCTACGAAAGGGAAAGATTAGAGTCCAAGTTATCTTAAAATAGGAATATTTTCTTCGTACCAAAGATTGTACTGAGTCATACTCGAGTACTGATTCATTTTTAGGCTCCGGGTATAAATATCATACCCCGGCTGTTGTAAAGGATACACAATCAATCAAATACAAGCTATTTACTTTTTTCGGCTCCTAGCCACCCCTTAGGAGTAGGAGTAGAGTAGATCTTGGTGAGTTCTTTAGCAAGTATGGCTACATCGATCTGGTCGACCTCCACGACTTGTCTATAAGTATCGTCCTGGCTTATACCTCTGTTCATACGGCTGCATCAATCCGATCGACCTCCACTACGACTCTAGTATAAGTTAGTTATCGACTCTTGTCTAGTTCAAGTAAGGCTGCATCGATCCGGTCGACCTCCACTGCTTGAACTAGATTAAGGTCAAGTTATTGGCTCTATCTAAGGGTGGCATTCCTTCTGATAGATTCATTAAGTTACCGATATTGCTTATTGCTTCCATTATTTATTTAATTACAATAATATCACTTCGCCCGATTGGGATTGATCTAGATTGGCCTTATATCCTTTTTAACCCATCGTTTGTTAATCTAAATTTGATCTAATCTGCACTTCAAATGATGAGTTATGTTTTATCGGTTGTTTTATATCAATCTTGATCGTGCATAGCGTGTAGTTAAGGTGTGTCTGATTTTAAGTAGATCTATTGGCTAGCTGAAAACCGTTCCATGGCCCGTTGTCATGGCCCTGTGTGATTCTGTCTCACACCCCACTGTTAGCACCGTGGAGTGGGATCGTTATTTGGTAGATCTATTCCTGAGAGGGCATGACCTTAACTGTGCGCTATGTCCTGAATCGGCTGTTTTAGCCGATATCGAGCGCTTTCACAAACAATTCACATTACTGAGATCGTTGAAGTAGAGATAGGGTGAAAGATGTGTTAGCACCATGATCTTATTATTGTATTTCGGCCTGCATGATTCTGCCTCATGCCCCACTGATATTAGTAATAAGTTAGGGTCATCGAGTCTATTGTTGTTTCTACGGCCTGCATGATTCTACCTCATGCCCCATTGGTCATAGCGATAGATGAGATCTAATATGTTCATTAGGTTTATCTTTATTAAATTGTTAAATGATGATGAGCTATTTCTTTTACATAAAAAGAGGTTCGGTTACTTGTAGTCATTGGCTTAGCATAAATTAATCATTATTGACATCCTTTTGCCATTGACCAATATTTGTCTAAATCATGATATTCATCTTGAACGATAACCGATTCTTCTTACACAGCCCCATGTGCTTTAACTGATTTATTCTTATGAATATGCTGGAATTGACTATTTAGTCGATCTCCTTTCATATCGGCTCTCAGAGCCATACATTCGGGATTGTCTAGCAACACCGGCACGTTCCACCCTAAATTACTAATAAACTTTCTCTCCTTGTTAATTGCAGGGTCAAATTGACTAGCATGTCTCAGGAGGAGTGCACAGGATCGACCATCCCCTGTGCTGAAGCTAGGTGGATCTCTAGCTCCATTGAGCGGACACTTCTGGCTTGCTCGTGTGCCCTCTGCATAGGACAAAATTCTGTGTCGACAGGTTAGTAAAGTTACCTTGATGGCTTGAGTGATGGGTTCGGGGAGCTCTTACCAGATGTGTCTATGTGGGATTTCGGTCCGTCAGTTCATGACAGAGCTAGCATAACCGGCATGGGGCATCCCACTGCTCCCTACCCGTCTCTTGGCCATGACACGAGTCATTTGACTAGCTCTGGGCGACCTACCAGCCTCTCCTCGATGGAGATTCCACATGTAGGCCTCTCCAAATCCTTCCTAGGAAGGTGGAGGCAGATATGTTTGAGTAGAATCTAGGTTCGTCATTCATGATAGGGTTAGCATAACCCATGTGGGGCATCCTGCTGCTCCCTTCCCGTCCCTTGGTAGCGGCTAAGCCATGCGGTCAACTTGTAAGACCTGCTGGGATAGGACTTACCTATGGAGATAGAGGATGAGAACATCCCGCGTACGAATTTAGTTAGGCAAATAAGCTAGGTTGTGAACTTATAATAAATGGACAAGGATTTGAATTCCGCTATAGCCTAATAGATTTTTAGCCCTTCTCCCCTTTTCGTATAAAAAGGTTAGCATGTTTGACCCTTTCCATTCGTCAAGGTCGTCAAGCTCAGGGTGTGGGTGAGCAAACTCTGATCACGCTGGTGAGCAAACTGTGTCATAGCCACTAAGGCATAGGTTTCTCATAGTCCGACCAGTTTTACTCAGCGTTTGTTTCCGCAAACCTCGCTTCTGGGTCTTACCATGAGAAAGGGTTGGGCATAGAGAATGTTTGCTTGGTGGATATACTCTTAGACACGCACCGGCCTCTTCAGTAACTAAGGCCAAAAAGCCCGAGGGTGCAGAAAAAAAACTCTGATCACGCTGGTGAGCAAAGATGCCGTAGCCGCCGAGGCATAGGTTTCTCGCAGTCCGACCAGTTTTACTCAGCGTTTGTTTCCACAAATCTCGCTTCTGGGTCTTAACATGAGAGAAGGTCGGGCATAGAGAATGTCTACCTAGATAGGTACACTCTTATTAGCCCCCGAGCGAGGCCCGACCCCCGACCATTGCTAGGGTCAGGTGTCACTAAAGGTTAGGGAGTTTGATAGTGAAACTAATAAGAGAAAGTGTGCTTTTATTAAGGGTAAAAGCAATGTAGCTTGCTCGATGTTCTAGGCATTGATGAAGACCTCACCGTTGATGGTCTTGAGCTTTTAGGCACCTGACCAGAGCACCTCCATGATGACGTACAATCCCTCCCACGGTGGAGAGAGCTTGTGGCAGTCCTTGCTACTCTAGGACGAGACAGAGGACCAGGTCTCTAATGTTGAAGGCCCAACCTCATACTCAATGGCTATGGTACCATCGCAATGCCTACTGGTAATCGTCGCACTTGATGGCTGTGGTACCATCACAATGCCCACACTCGAGCGGAGGAGGGCAATGTCGCGTGCTTCATCCAGCTGGTCCATGGCATCCTCGAGGGGCGCCTCGGCTCCCTATTCATCATACACCCTGACCCTTTGTGCTCCATAGTCGAGGTAGGTCAGGAGGATAGCCTCAAAACCATAGATCATGAAGAATGGCATGTAGCCGGTGGCCCAGTTGGGGGTCGTCCTCAGGCTCTAGAGCATCACAAGAAGCTCAGCAACCCATCGTTCGCCGAACTTGTTCAACTAGTTGAAGATCCTAGGGTTGAGACCCTATAGTACTATACCATTTGCGTGCTCGACCTACCTATTCGTGTGGGGGTGTGTGATGGTGGCCCAGTCAACACGGATGTGATATTCATCATAGAATTGGAGGAACTTCTTCCTAGTGAACTATGTGCCATTGTCCATGATAATGGAGTTTGGTACTCTAAAGCGATGGATGATATCAAGGAAGAACATCATGGCTTGCTTGGAGTTGATCGCGAAGATCAGTCGGGTCTCTATCCATTTTGTAAACTTGTCTATGGTGACAAGCAAGTAGGTATAGCCCCCAGTGCGCTCTTTTGAGAGGTTCGACCAGATTGAGCCCCCAGACAGTGAATGGCCATGTGATGGGGATCGTCTAGAGTGCCTAGGGCTGGCAGGTGGGTCTACTGAGCATAGTACTAACACCCTTCATAGGTGCGCACAATCTGTTCAGCGTCGGCCAGTAGAAGCCTTGATGGAATGCATTTTCGACCAAGGTTCTAGGCGTGGCATGGTGACTATAGATCCCACCATGGATATCACTCAGCAACCGCTTACCCTATTCGATGGGGACGTAGCACTATAGGATCCTGGTGTGGCTTTGCTTGTAGAGTTTTCCCTCAACAAAGACAAAAGACTTAGCACGACGTGTGAGCCATTGGGCTTCCATCTTGTCCGTCGGCAGCACCTCGTAGAGAAAGTAGTTGAGGTAAGGCATCCTCCAGTTGGCTAGAGGGTCTGGCCCTATCATTGGATCCTCGTTGAGCTTCATGACTTTAGGGTCGAATGGAGCCAATGGCTAGTTAGCCCCTGAGCCCAAGGCAGGCAGCCCATCATCGGCTTGTTTCAGCTCCTCATAGCAGGACTGAGGGTTCATGCTGATCACTGGCTGAAGATGCCTATCAGCACTGGCTCTCAGTCAGATGCTGCCTTCGCCAGCATGTCGGCCGCCTCATTGAGGACGCCTCAGGATGTGATTTAGCTCGAGGCCATCAAAATTGTCCTCTAGCTGGTAGACTTCTCGTTAGTATGTAGCCATCTTGGCATTGTGGTAGCTCGACTCCTTCATGATTTGGTCGATGACTAACTAGGAGTCACCCCGGACGTCGAGGCATTGGATACCGAGCTCGATGGTGATGCGTAGGCCAGTTGACAAGCACCTCATATTCGGCCACATTGTTGGAGGAGGAGAAATGGATGCGAACCATGTACCTCATGCGTACCCCAAGGAGTGAAACGGAAAACCATCCCTATGCTGGCACCTTTCTTCATCAGCGTTCCATTAAAGTACATCGTCCTAGTACTCTTGGTCGATGACCGCTGGTGGCATTTGGACCTCGGTCCACTCTGTAATGAAATCACTTTGCTTTTGGAGCCGCTGGGGTCTATGAGGACCTCCTTAGTGCCCTCCACCAGCTCAAAAGACCCAGCCAACTGCTGGTAGTCGGGTGTTTCTTCGGTAACTTCCTTCTTGATGGCTGCAAGCTCCTTGGAGGTGACGATTACCTGTGGCATGATCGTAGCATTTGACCTCGCACTCGTAGGCACACTGAAATGAGGTGCTGACGGTGATGACCCTTCTTGGGCCTGACATCTTTAGCTTTAGGTAGGTGTAGTTGGGGACGGCCATGAACTTCGCGTAGCATGGACATCCTAGGATGGCGTGGTAGGTTCCATGGAACCCAACCACCTCGAAGGTGAGGGTCTCCATCCTATAATTGGATGGATCACTAAAGATGACGGGGAGATCAATCTGCCCAAGTGGCATGGCCTGCTTTCTAGGCATGATGTTGTGGAAAGGCACTCCAGTCGATCGTATGTGGGATCGACTGATGCCCATGACATTGAGCATCTCGGCATACATGATGTTGAGGCTGCTGCCTCCATCCATCAGTACCTTAGAGAGCCGATTTGTGCCGATGATCAGGTCGACCATGAGTGGATACCTCCCCGGTTGTGGGACGCTCTCTGGGTGGTCAGTCCAATCAAAGGTTATGGCGGACTCTGACCATTGGAGGAAGGTAGACATGGCCGGCTCGACCATATAGACCTCACGGTGTGTGAGCTTCTGGCGACGCTTGGAGTCCTAGGCCATCAACCCTTCGAAGATCATGAGGCAGCCATCCGGCATCAAAAATCTACTATCCGTCCCCTCAGCATTATCCGCGATCGACTTAGGGTCCTTCCCATGCTCCTCCCTATTGAAGCCTCTAGACAAGAACTGCTTCATGAGGCTACAATCCTTGTATAGATGCTTGACAGGGAAGGAATGGTTCGGGCATGGCCCTTTGAGTAGCTTCTCAAAGTGGTCTGGAGTACCCTCCATGGGCTTCTAACAACCCTTGTAGTCGGCGGCGGCCATGAGAAAGCCCTCGCACTGCTGCTTGTTCTTGTTCCTTTTGGGACAGTTGGAGGCACCTTGGCTAGCATCCTCATCCTGCTTCACCTTGCCTTTTAGGCGATCGAATATTGCTCCGACTGCCTCCTCACCCGTGGCATGGCTAGTGGCGATGTCAAGGAGCTCCTTGGTTGTTTGCAGGCCCTTATGTCCTAGCTTGTGAACCAGGGACTCATAGGTGGTTCTAGATAAGAAAGCTCCTATAACGTCGGCATCGGCAATGTTAGGTAGCTCATTGCACTGCTGGGAGAAGCGCTAGATGTACCCATGAAGGGTTTCTCTAGCCTTCTGTCGATAGTTCTTGAGATCCCATGGGTTCCTAGGGTGCTTGTATGTGCCCTAGAAGTTCCCCTCGAAGATCTCTTTCAGGTCCGCCCAACTTTAGATTCTGTTGGGCGGAAGGTGCTCCAACCATGTTCGCGCCGAATCGGCCAGGAACAATGGAAGGTTGCGAATAATGAAATCATCATTATCCGCTCTACTGGCTTGGCAGGCAAGCCAATAATCCTCGTACCATAGTCCAAGGTTCAATTCCCTAGAGTATTTCAGAATGTTGGTTCATGATCAGTACCTTGGTGGGAAGGCGGCATTGAGGATGTGTCAGCCTAAGGCCTAAGGCCCCGGTAGAATGGGGCTTGGGCTTTGATAATTGCTGTTGTTGTTGCATCTGCCATGACGAGGGTGATAGCCATGGCTAGCTCCCTTTCTTGAATTGTCACGAGCATGTCTACAGGCGTCGAGGGTGTCGCGTGCGTCATGGTTATGGCCATGACGCACATGCACTAGGACCATAGTATGCTGCCTACCACCTTGTGGCACCTGGTGGACTGACGCATCCTTATTGGGTCACTCTAAGGGCATGCGCTGGCTGGCATCGAGCTTGCATCACTGAGACAGCGAGCTCTGGGCCTGCTACGCCACCGCATGCTTGAGCAGCATGCGAATCTCATGGTGGGCCCAATGATCCTTGGGCGTTGTGGGCCCTGAAAGCCCATGGAGCAAGGCCACCACTGTAGTGATGTTTTGGCTCACCCAGGCAAAGTGTGGGAGGGCTTCATTGTCCACAATGATCCTCCGGTTCATGTTGTGAACCTTGGCACGCGCACCCACCATCTCTATGGTGCTCGATCTCCTGATCGAGCTCCGTGCAGTTCCTACTCGAGCTAGAGTCATGCTTCCTCAAGCTCTAGGTGACAGGCCTTCAGCTGCTCCACCTGTAGGTGGGGTGGGGTCCCTATCTCCCCCTCAACCTTGTCATCGAGGTTGTTCGTTGGGGTAGCCTCCTCTTCGTGGATGCTTTCGATGTGTCCCTTAGGGGTACCTGCCATGAAACACTCACTGAGAGGGGTGATGACTCCCCCTACTAGAGTTAGAGTCGGAGGATGACTCTAATTCTCCCATGAGGAGGTCATGGAAAGACTTCAGTGACATATTCGGTCATCCCCATGAACTCATCCTTCACAGGGGATGGAGGCATGCATTTCATCAGAGGGTGGCCATTGGTCTCTTTGGAGTTATGGATACCAAACAGGAGCGCTGTCGGGGTGCTCTGGATGAGGTATTTCAGAGAGAGTGGCTCCCCTCTAGTAAGCTGCACCATGACAGTTGGCGAACAAGAAGGTGAGGTGGCGCAGGTCCTCCCTGGGATGGCCGAGGTCCTAGGAAGACGCTAAGATGGTGCTTTAGCCTCCCATAGTCGAAGTTGAGGAGCTAGGTCGCTTCTAGGGGCATGCGCCTCTGGTGCGCGCAGCTGCAACTCCTCAAGCGCCTCAGCGATTGTGCCTGAGGCCCATGGAGTGAAGAGGTCGGATAGCAGTGGGAGCCATAGCCAACTCTCCCTCCATCAGTGATGATGAAGTCTAGGTCCCCTAAATGCACACGTGGGCCAGGGATCCTAGCTGAGGATTGTGACTAGCCATCCGAGGCCTGGTGTGGACATCAAGACACTGCAAAAGGCCCCTATCTAGTGCGCCAACTATTGGTGTTTTGAGTTGCTACCAACAAGTAAATTTCTAATATTGCGCGTCTGGCTCGGATGGCGTGCTAAGAGGACACGAGGTTTATACCAGTTCGGGCAAAATGTCCCTATGTCTAGTTCGTTGCTGCTGCTCGTGTTACTAGCACTAAATTTTCATAGTAGGGGTTACAAATGGTCGAGAGAGGGACAGGTCCCAAGTCTCTGGTGAGAGGAGCGAATGGATGCTGAGGGCTTAGTTGCTCCTTGGGTGTGTGCTTGTGTGTTCTAATCGGTTTAGGGTTTGAGTCTGAATTGGTGTGGTATGTTGTGAAGCATGTTGATTCACCCCCCTCTTCATCGGATGCCCTGCTTTCCCTTTTATAGGCCAAGGGAAAGCATGAGTTATAGTCGAGGGAAAAGAGGAGAATGAGAAGGAGAAGAAGTCTCCTAGGATCGTCGGGTCCTTTTCCTTCAGTAAGGCCCGCCGACCCTATAGACGTCAACAGGGGTAGCTCCACATCATGGTCCTATCCATCACTGGCACCATGCGTAGGCATCATCTCCCAATCATGGTGTTCAACTCTGTCCTGACATACATCATGGTGAACTAACACGCCTGTCAGTCCTCGTATGAGAGTTAGGCAAAACAACACTGGTACACCCAACATTGTTCCTAATGTGAATCCCTAGGTATGGCCCATCATAGCCATGGGTTATATCAGGGCGTGCCAATCATGTCCTTGGTGTCAAAGTTTTGACACAGGCCCGTTCGCTAGGACCTAGAATGGTTGGTGGTGGTATGGGTCTCCGTCGGGCGAGGCGGAGCCCACAGCCTTAGGGTCGGGCAAGGCGGAGTCCTTCCCCAGTGGCTAGGCTGAGGCGGAGTCCTTCCCTAGAGGCTAGGTGAGGTAGAGCACAGACCCTAAGGGTTCGGGTGAGGCAGAGCCCATGGCCTTAGGGTCGAGTGAGATGGAGTCCCCCTAGAGACCGGGCGAGGCAGAGCATAGACCCATGGGTTAGACGAGGCAAAGGCTATGGACCCAAGGGTTAGGTAAGGCAGAGCTCACAACCTCAGGGGTTGGGCAAGACACAGTCCTCCCCCAAAGGTCGGGTGTGGCAGAGCGTAGACCCAAGGATCAGGCAAGGCGGAAAGTAGACCCAAGGGTCGGGCGAGGCAGAGTGCAGACCCAAGGGATGGGCGAGGCAGAGCGTAGACCTAGAGGTTGGGTGAGGCGGAGCCTATGGCCTTGGGGTTGGGTGAGGTGGAGTCCTTCCCTAGAGGCCTAGGCAAGGTGAAGAGTAGACCCAAGGGTTGGGTGAGGTGGAGCTCAGTAGCCTTAGGGTTGGGTGAGGCGAGGTGTACACCCAAGTGTCAGGCGAGGTGGAGTCCATGTCCTTGGTGTCGGGCAAGGTGGAGTCCATAGCCTCCTGAGTCAGGTGAGGTAGAGTCCTCCCCTAGAGGCTAGGTGAGGCAGGAGCTTGTGCATCTAGGGGTCAGTTGGAGCTGTAGTCGCATTCTTGACTGCTCGAATGAATCAATGTTGATGGTTATTAGCTCCTCCTCTTTGGGTACCCTAGTATTGGTCCCCAATAGACAGCAAGAGCAAGATGCTATACACTAATAGATGGAATACTATACAAGAAAGGGGTTGTCCAACCTGCTGCTTAAGTGCATACCTCACAGCAAAGGCAAAAACCTTCTATATGAAATCCACTCAGATTTATGCGGCTCACACATTGGTCCATGGGCACTATCTGCGAAGGCCATCATGCAAGGATTCTATTGACACACGCACATCAAAGACACAAAAGAGATTGTCAAGACATGCCAAGCATGCCAGAGCACATCCCCACACTAGTCAAAACCTTTGGCTGTTGTACAACTCATCCCACCCACTTGGCCCTTGCAAAGATGGGGCATGGACCTGGTTGGGCCGCTACCACCATCACAAGGGGGAACAAGTTCATAGTAGTAGCCATAGAATATTTCACAAGATGGATTAAGGACAAACCACTTGCAACAATCACATCAGAGACAGTAAAAAAGTTCTTCTGGTAGAACATAATTTGCAGATTTGGGGTACCAAGAACCCTAATAGTTGATAATGGAAAGTAATTCGACTTCGACAACTTCAAAGAATTCTGCAAGAGTATAGGTACCAAGGTAGCCTTTGCCTCGATCTACCACCCAGAATCCAACGGAGCGATGGAAACAGCTAATAGAGTAATATTCTCAGCAATAGCAAAAACTCTATTCAACCTTCACAAGGGCAAGTGGGTAAAGGAACTACCGAGGGTAGTGTGGTCCCATAACACTATAGCCTCTAGAACAATGGGCTTTACACCATTCATACTCTTGTATGGTGAAGGATGCAATGCTGCCTGAAGAAGCCATGCACTAGAGCCTCTGTATCATAAAACAAGCACTGGCAGGAGATGAAGACTACTCCAAGGAAACAATCGACGGCACAAGATTGGAAGCACTAGAAAACATTACAAAATACCAAGACCAAACCAAAAAGTGGAGAGACAGCCAAGTGATTAGAAAACTCATACAAGATGGAGACCTAGTCCTTAGAAGGAAACCTAATGCTGAAAATGTTGGAAAGCTTCAACCAAAATGGGAAGGTCCATACATGGCGAAGGCCAGTCGAAAGACCTAGGGTCATTCTACCTAATTGACTGGCTGAGGGCAAAACAACAACTCACACCTAGAACATCGACAGTTTGTGTAGGTTCTACATCTAAATGTAAAAAGGGTGGCCTCCATTGAACTATAAGCATAGGTCACCAAGCTTCTCCTAGTTTTCGTATTTTCTTTACATTTCATGCAAAATGGCCTGCATTCTTTTCCTCACAAAGGGGGCTCCTAATAGAGGTAAGGTTTTTAACAAGGCAGGTTCCATGTAAAACCTCTAAAAATATAAAGAGCAATCCCCCAAGAATACCATGAAAAGCGAAGGTTGAAAGCGGCTAGCAACAGAGCCACAACATTCGATAACAACATTATGATAAAGAGGACCTTTCAATGCTTTAGATGAAGGTCTGAAGCATAGAATGACCTCCATGGCCAAATTAGCCTACAACCTTAAGAAAGCCCTGTCCATATTCAAACATCAAGGATTTATCAAAACGGCCAAAAAAGGCTAAAACAAACCCTGACAAAGACTGACCTTCGTCGTAGGCATTGGGAAAAGGCTTGTCATCTTCAAGCTCTAGATAGCTATCAGGAATTAATAGCTAAGGTACAATAGAATAAAGAACAAAAGATATGCCAAGTACAGAAAAAATCTGATGCTCATCATGACTTAAAAAGTATCTAAGCAATAAACACCAGCCAACCACCAAGATTTATTAAAACGTACAAGCAGTAGGCTATAAAATCCAGCGCGCTACCACAACAATAGCCCTAGTCAATGCATTTTCATACCCCTACCTATAGAAGAGTGCTAGGGGGAAGCCAAACCAACCAAAAGCCATCCCAAAGAAAAATGGAAGCCAGAGTTTCCTTAGAAATAAGAGACCAAAAGGCATCAGTGCGAAGACTCATAAATCCAACAGCTCACGTAGCCCGGCGAAGGCCATGTTGAGGTTGTACGCATCCTCCACTTGGTGTCATACAGCTTCCATGGGGCAGTTGAATGACCAAAGCCCCGGTAGCAAACAATCAGTGTCAGAGGTGTGGGAGGGTATCGCACAAAGGCTCATAACACCGCCCGTAACCAAAGACACCATCTGGCGCAACCCAGCATCAACCATGTTCGACGAGAGCAGCAGCTGCTCCAGCATAGCCGAAGGCAAAAACAAAACAATCTAGGCTGCAAGCGGAGACAATGTCCAAGAAATGCTTCTTTGACCTCTGTTGCTTTCTCAAATTGCTCTGTGGACTCTAGAGAAGCATCAAGAATAAAAACTAGCGCCTTCGATGAATGCTCAAATTGTGCCAAGGCCTTTGCAACATCAGCAAGATCGAATACGAGCACTTTAGCACTTTAGTTTCTCTGCTGCTGACGTGCTAGAGCTTCCCTGTCAACTTCAAGCAAGCACAAAGACAGGAGGCCAAAGCAATAAGACTGAGCACAAAAGCCTCTACAACACGTGCAAGGTCAAAGACCAACAACTCAGCTTCTCCGTGCAAGAACATAGACTCGTACTCAACGTCGACCAAAGAAGAAAGAAGCGAAGCCAAGACAGAGTAAGGCATAGAAAATGTAACCCTTTGGCCTAGCCAAAACTCATAGTAAGAATCCTTTGTAAAAAGAACTGCATATAGACAATCAAGAAAAGGTTCATTACAAAGCAGATATGATTACAACAACAGCGCATTAGAAGCGCAATAGTACAAAAGCCCGAATGCAATAACAGGGCAAAGGAAAAAAAAGAAGAGGCGTTAAGGCCTTCCAACTAACAGCTACAAAGGCTGCGAAGGCCGATCAAACAAATTACTATAAAACTAAGGTTGAAGGCCCTCGCCAAGCTAGCGACCTAGTAAACTCCGCACGTTCATTGTCAATATCGTACTTCACAAAAGTAAACATGTTGTGAACAGAACACCGGAGAAAAGCTTCCCACCAATATTGCCATAGTTCTCCACTAACATAAATTCCATCTTGGTACATAGTAACAGGGAGCATGTCCTGCACAGTCCTAGCAAAGGAGACCTACGCAGGATAAAGTTCACAATTTAGATCTATATATATATACAAAAGGACTAGGCGTCTGCAGCACACTGCCTTCGACCAAGCCTCGAAAACTAACTAGAACCTACACTACACCTCCTAGGTCAGTAGGAGCAGGCGTAGGCTCCTAGGGCTGTGGGACCTTCAGCAGCTAGGAGATGGAGCCTTCGGAGCCGGCGCCTTCGTAGTCGGCAAAGATCGTGCCACAGCAGCACCACATGCAACCTCTTTCTTCTGCAACATCCTGCAAAAATAATACCAAGATTATAAAAATAGCAAACAAGCTGCAGAAAACTTAAAAAACAAAAAGCTATGAGGGAAAAACCAACCTTAGCTCAGCGCGCCTCCACCATCGAGCGAGCCTCCGCCTAGCCAAACTTCACCTAGAATGACTTCATAAAGTGGCGAACTGATCTTCTAACATCATGCGAAGTCATTCCAAGATCGGCTGGGCCCTCAAGATCTCGCTCCATCATGTCTTTGGCATACTGGGCAGCCATCCTATGCCAGCATCTTTGGAAGGTTTGTGGTGGAGGCCAAGGCTCCAAAGTCGATAGCATCGCAAACGAAGTCAGGGAGCTTCATGAAGTTTGCCTTCATCTAAGAGAAGATGTTGAATGCCAAAGGCTCAGAGGGCAGCAGCTGGTGTAGAGCCTTTGAACTGCTCAAACGCACCCACATAAAGCTCAGTTGTAAGCCAGTCCAATGGACTTGGCATCTTCAAGGTGCTTAGACAACATGTTCACTTGCACCTTCAAAGCAGTGTCGGAACTCCCTTTTAGCATCAACCTCCTTGCGAAGGTTATCGGCTGCCTCAATGGCCTTCAGGGCACGCTTAGAAGCCAATTGCTTGGCAGCCTTCGCATCATTAGCATCATTTCTCAGCAAATCAACCTTCTTATGTAGCTCCTCCAACTCAGCATGGGTAGTGCATAGGCCACCAACTTCCCCTACAAGCCTGAGCCTTCTTGGCCTCAAGAGTTTCTAGCTCTTTCTTCAAGGCCTGGATGGCCAGGTTGTGGTCGACCACCTCCCATGTGCCACGCTCCTCGATGGCCTTCGAGAGATAGTGGCTCTATCAAGACGAATGTCAGCCACAAGCATAGTAGAGTAATAGCTGAGAAAATGAAAAAACAAACATACCACACATTCTTCAAGTGATGGCGAAGGCGGCCTAACAGCAAAACAAGCATAAGAAATGTAAGACAAAAAGCAAGAAAACAAAAGATATAGGAAGAGCAACCTCCAATATCATTGTAAACAGCTTCAAGGACATCCGCCCACCCACTTATTGTGCTGTCAGGAGGCACCTAGAACAGCAACCAAAAATCGACAAGCCCAAAACAAAATATAATGCGGAAATGGAAAACAATAAGCAAAAAGCAACCTTCACCGTCATACAAGATAGGATCCAGATGGGCGAGGAGTCACGCCCCCAAGTAGATGCCTCAGAGGTGCTCCCAAACCAATCCGAGCAAGGTCCACAACCAAAGGATTGTTAGGGTTGTCATCAGTTTTCCCAAGGGCCTTCATCAAACCCCATAGAAAAATAAAAATAAGTCCCGATAAAATAGGAAAATACAAACAACAAAGCAAAAACAAAGCTAAGAGACAACTTACCCAGATGCAAAGGACTCAGGGGTAGTGTTTGAGCCACCAGCATCCTCGCGCATGATGATCGGTGGCCTGAAACCTCACATTTTGAAATAGAGCAACTAGAGAGCTTGCCTCCGCCTCATCCTTGGACACCTCTATGAGACTGGCCCCAGGATGGCGAAGGCCATTACTAGTGGCCTCCCCTTCTCTTGGTGAAGAATCATCACCATTACCAGCTCCTTTGCCCTCAGAGCCGGAAGACTCGTCACCCAAAACGCTGGTCATAGGCGCCACGGTGGAGAATTCAGTGGTAAGGCCACCAAGATCCAAGGAGGCAGCAGAGCAGTTCACCCCCCATTCCAGCAGCAATGGAGCTAGAACCTCTGCCACATTTTTCAGCAACCTCCTCCTCATCATTGGTGGAGATGGCCATGGACGCATCGGCAGAGGCAATAGTAGAAGCAGCCACAGTCTTCTACCTTTTTGTGATGACCTTGGGCGCAGCAGCCCCCTTCCTTTTCTTTGCCTCCGCTGCAGCAAGTCACATTTTTGGCAGCGGCCTTCTATAAGATCCTAATGTCTAGAGGGGGGATAAATAGCCTATCAAAAATTTCTACAACAACACTTAACAAACCTAGTTAGACAAGTATGAGGCGAAGCAAGTGTTGCGCTAGCCTACTAAAAATGCAAGCCACCTACCACAATTCTAGTTTATATAGTCTCTATCCACACAATGGCTATGTCACTACACTAAGTTAGTGTGCTCTCAAAGGCTAACTAAAGAGACACACTAACCAAACTAACAAGCTCTCACGACTAGCTACACTAAAGAGCTTAACAACTAGTTTGCGGTAATGTAAAGAGAGAGAGAGTAGGATGGTTATACCGTCGAGTCGAGGAATAAACCAATCAAATACAAGAATGAATACCAATGAAGACCAATCACCTCAGAATAAAATGATGACTACAATGATTTTTTACCAAGGTTCACTTGCTTGCAGGCAAGCTAGTCCTCATTGTGGCAATTCACTCACTTGGAGGTTCATGCACTAATTGGCATCACACGCCAAACCCTCAATACGATGCCATACAACCAACACAAGATGCGGATCACACAAGCCATTTGAATTTGGCTAGATGATTTGAAGTTGAATTCAATTTCCATTTGAATTTAGGCTTGAATTTGGAAAACTAGAAATAGAAAAGGTTTTAATTTTGAAAAACTTCATCTTCTTCCTTATTTAGCCCAGCACAGGCCCGAACCTTTCTCTTTCTACCCCTTCTCAGCGCTGGCCCTGCTGGTGGCCCTAGCCGCGCCTCCCCTTCCTCCCTTCTCTTTTCACCCTCATGACCTGTCCCGCGCTAGCCCGCTCGGTGGTCTGCTCACGGCCTTCCTCCACACCTGCTTCACGTGCGCCTGCTGCTCGCACCGCATGGCCCAGCTCATGCCTCGGCCTGCTCGGACTTTTCCCGCACCCTGTGCGCCCATGCCCATAGCACCACACCCATCTGCTCTCTCCCTCTCACTACGCGCTGGCCTCGCCAGCAAGCTGCCCACAAGCCGTCTTCTCCTGCGCTACGACACAGACCCACCTATTAGCGTTGCACCCCTTTCTTTCCTTTCTTTTCCCTAGTGCACCATCCTTCTTTGGTGCTCGCCGATGGCACGGCCAAGCAGGGCAAGCGGCCGTCGTCGCCCACACATGGCAGGAGACTAATCTCGCCTGCTCCCCTTCCTTTTTCCACACATCACCCGCCATATAAAGCTTCATGCCACACCCCTTCCCTCATCCATCCTCTTGCTCATGCTTTCTAGCCACCACCGTCATCGACTGACCCACCTCTAGAGCCCAGTCCTAGATGCCTGCAATCATCTTTCGATGACTCGTAGTGAGCTCCCAGCCCTCCTAGTGCTTCCCGTTCATCTTTTAGCCCACTAGAATGCCGTACCGGCAACCCCTAGACCCACCAGCCATGGTGCCGCCATAGAACCAATGCTCTGGTGTCTTCCTCACCTTGGCAGCGCCTCCATCGTGTTCATGAGATCTCATAGATCATTTAGGTGTGCTTGGTTGTCTCAGGAATGGCCAGAACCACCATACCGGGGGTTCACCACCAAGGTAGCCTCATCGGCGGCCATGGCGTGCTCGCCAGCATCCCTTGTACAGTAGCAGCATGTACACCCTGTGCCTCCTGTGCCATCAGATTGGAACTGAATGGTCTAGATCTAACCATACCAGGCTAGATCATAACCGATCCACCGTGGACCTGTAGACTCGGCCCACGGTGCCACGTCAGCCTAGTCCACCATGCCATGTGGTGCACCGAGTGAATCCCAGTGCGCCACATGTCATCCAGTCAGCACCTGGGGTCAAACCCACAGTCAAGCCATGCCCTTTTTGCATTAAAGCCCCTCTGTTTTCATAGAATCAACCCACAGTCCGGATTAATTCAAAATAAATGCATATTAGTCCTTGTTGTTATTTGTTTAGGTCCCTATATTTTCCAGAATTAGTACCCATAGTCCTATAACCATGTATATTCATATTTTTAATTGTTTTAATTCAAAAATATGTTCAGTTTATTTACTAGAAATGCCATTACACCTTATTTCATGCATAACTTTCGCGTTTTAAGTCCGATTTGAGTGATTCTTTCGCTCACGTGTTCGTAACAATACATAGAATAGATTTATAGGCTTTTCAACTTATGTGTTTTACTATTTTGTGTACTATTCTAATAGAAGTCTATCTTGTATGCATGTGATGATTGAAATGATGCTTGATTGGTGATTTGGAACACTGATTAGAGGATGAGCCATTTGAGGTGACAGAGGACCCACAGCAGGATCAGCAGTACTTCTTGGACAACTTTGAAGAAGCAAGTGTACCAAAGGCCCCTTGTACCTATGAACAATTACTATTCATATTCATGCATGTGTTTAATTTGATATACCCTTAAGGACTTTACCTAGATGAATTCTTGTACCACATATCCTTGTTACTTATGGTTTGGGTATGCATTTTGGATAGATGCTGCAGCACTGAACATAGAATAATAGTTAAACATGACTAAAGACATTATGCAATATGATAACATGAAGCTTTTTAGCAACAGATAGGGGGCTAGAGTATGGGGTTGAGTACTCTAGTGCCTCTCCATAAGGACTTAATACTGAAGCGGCAACCCAGGAGGTTCCGTACAACCCCAAGTGTCATATGGCTCTGACTTTAACCTTTTAACTAGATTGTTCTAGCTCGTCTGTAGCTTCCAGTAAGGGTAAGAGGGTATCTTTCCATTTTTCTGCTAGGATGTCTGTACCGTGCTGCGTTGCCCACGTGTGCCACTCCTTAGTAGCTATGACTTGTTAGTGCGACTAGCTAAGGGTTTTATAGTGAAACCCTGCCACACTTCCTAGGTAGAGGTGTAGTGAGCTTTGCAAACCCCGGCATTAGGAATCACTGGCTCGGGGGGTAAAGATGTACAATTTCTACAGAAATATTTGACCTGTTATAACAGCCGTGCTCACGATCGAGCGGTCTAGATCCTTCAAGATTAGATGGTTACTGTGGATGGTGGATGGTTGGGAACTGAGATAAACATGACTATACTTTAATATCACTTGGGAATTGGGACTGTTCATTAAAGTAGTGATTCAGGATGCTAAAATTTGATCAACTAAAATTGCGAACCGCAGTCAAATAGTGTCAAGCCTTTTGAGCCTCATAGATCCCTTTTATATACTTGCTAAGCATGGTGAGCTTGCACTTGCTTTACATCCAATGAAAATCCCGGATGGGTAACAGATAATGGATATGAAGAGTTCCCGGAGGATGTCCAGGACTACTAGGGAGATGTTCACTAGTTGGAGTCCCTATGGCAGATTGGGCTAGTTATTCCACTGTGATTGTAATAATATTGCCATTGAGCAAACTTTGTATTAACTTTATGATGAGATATGCGATGTAATAAGTACTTTACTTTGATACTATTGCAATTGTGAAATATGTGCATGTTTGGACATCCTGGGCGCACATATATGAGTACTTGGTTTTGCTATGCAAAATTGGGTGCGACAAATTGATATCAGAGCTATAACTGACTAGTAGGATGATCAACCTAGTTAGAAATGGATGTTTCTAGGATCACATTATCTTTATTTTACTACCTTTAATTTTCTATAAAAATTTTCTTATACTCTATTCTTTATCCGTTGCCAAAAAAATATTTTATTCTAATACTCAAACTTTTCATTCTTATAGATGGCCCGCACCAAGTAGACCCCATGCAAGAGGACCATCGAGATGCCTACTAGGAGGACCAGGTTCACATTGGGCAAGCGTGTCCCAGCACATCTAGTGGAAGCTCTGAGGAACCTAGAAGAGGAACCGCCTATGGAGGTGCCCATGGGGGAACCTCTAGAGGATGTGCTAGAACATCCAATGGATGAAGAAATAGAAGAAGGGCCCATGTTTGAGGAGCCCGTTGAGATAGAGGAGTCTAAGGAGGATCCTATGGAGGAGAATGGACAAGGTGGCCAGGAGGGAGCTGGTGACCCTGATGATGGAGATGACTTTGATGATTCTGATTCTGATGGAGGATGATGATGGTGGAGATGGTAATGGTGGTGCATGATGGAGGAGACGATGGGAACGGGGGTGATGATGATCATGATGCATTGTTGGCTCAAGGGTGGACCACGGAGATCCACTATAATTTGGAGGGTGATGCCTACTACCACCCCAAGCTTCTCGTACTCGTACATCGCTACCATGTCGGAGGCACTGTTCAGTACAGGATGGAGCATTGGACCCACCCCTGACTACACTGGCTTCTAGGGAGACAGAAGTGTACATCCATGAGGGGACTCGAGTGTGCTACATCCACCTGTGCCATCACTGCATGGCTCACACGTGCGGCTGTCATCAAGGATGCAGCTCAACAGGCATTGGTGGTCAACCATGACTGCCACTTCGACGACATCGCCTGGGAGGACGACCGATATCTTCCCCGCCGTCAGAGCGGCCAATCTACATGCAACATTGCTGCACCACTTGGAGAGGCAAACCTGAGGCTGAGGCCTACCTTATTGTGCTTGGCTTAGACCAACACTGACTTGAATTAGGCCCTGGACGAGCTCGATGTCATGGGGAAGGCCTATCTGCAGCTTGCCCGTGAGAATACTACAATGAAGCAACAGCAAGGAGGTCCAGATGTGGAAGCGTCAGGTGTACCTGCTCAGTTGCCCCCGAGGAACAGAGGAGAGTTTGGAGACTCCAACACCAGCACCAACATTGACCCGTACTCATAGGAGGAAGTCTTAAAATATATAATAAACACGCGTAGATGCGCGAGAGAGTGTTTAGTTTCTTTCTTTTAATAATTCAACAAGTGTTACTTGCATGGTTGGATATTTATCATTATGAACAATGCTTGATTTGGATCTTTGATATGATCTAGTGATGACTTGTGGGCATGTCCACGGTCATTTAGTTAAGGTTAAGGTTTAAGGATATTATGAATAAATAGTTGAGTTTCAGTTTTATCATGTTGTCTATTCTGTATCATTCTGAATAGTCCATCTTTATCAGTTCATATCTCATGTTCTAGTCTGTCCAATGATCATGAAAATTTTATGGAGATAAGTAGACTTCAACATATTTCTTTTGGCTCTGGAATCACCTCAATACCTATTATAACTTGTGAGATACAGCTGTTGTAAGTTGAGGTTTCTGTGCTGTCAGAAGTCTGGAATGGTACTGCTTGTCATCTGTATTTGACTAAGTAAACGTCAGAATCTGAAAAAGTGTTCTAAATTAAAGTTGTAGATAATTTCATAAGCTTTCTAGAAAGGTAAAATAAGCAATCAGATGATAAACAGATAGTGATATATGCTCATTATACTGCACTGCTGTTGTCCAACTCGCCGGAAAAGTTCAGAACAATTATCTTCTTGTATACCCTACATATATCTCTTGTCTTGATCTTGTGACACCTACTCTTGTTATACCATTATCTTTTAAGGGTTATATACATGGACATGTGAGACTTATATGATGCATCTACAGATGCTGAACACCAGGAGGAACAACCAGGGAGGCAAGGACCTGCCACCACCTCCTCCAGTCACCATGGAGCAGCTGATGATGATGCAGACATAGTTGCATCAGCAGATGTCCCAGAACATGTAGAACATGGGGCATGGGAACAGGGAATGCACCCCTCACATCAGAGATAAGAGGGGAGAGTTTCTGAAAGGACACCCACCTGTATTCAAGCACTCTACCGACCCACTCCAGGCTAACGACTGGCTACGTGCCATTGAGAGGCAACTGGAGATTGCCCGGTGTCATGATATGGAGAAGGTTTTATATGCTTCTGGACAGTTGCAAGGAGCTACACTTGATTGATGGGACTCATTCCGCTTCGGCCATACCAAAGCTAATCCCATCACTTGGGCCCTAGTTTCGCAGTGCCTTCCGCTCTCACCACGTGCCTGCGGGACTGATGAAGCTAAAGAAAAAGGAGTTCTTGGCTCTCAAGTAGTGGAGCATGACTGTTACTGAATATCGTGACAAGTTCATACAATTGTCACGGTATGCACCAACTGAGGTAGATGAGGATGAGAAGAGGCAGGAGTTGTTTATGGAGGGCCTAAATGATGGTCTCCAGTACCAGTTGCTATCTCATACTTTTGCTAGCTTCCAGTAGCTGGTGGATAAGGCTTTGGTGATCGAGAACAAGCGCCGCCAGATGGAGGACAAAAAGAGGAAGTTTCAAGGACAACAATCTAGGAGCAACTCTCGCTTCCGTGCCAATCCTCAACAAGCTCAACCACAGCAGTGCTATCAAGGTTAGTTAGGTCCAGTCAACCGCAACCAGCAACCCCAGCATGCACAGCAGCAGTAGTACAAAGCACCAGCTCAGCGCCAGCAGTAGTCCAACAATGTACATGTGAGGAATAATGCCCCCAATGCTCCATAGAAGAATGGCGCACCAAAAGCGCCAAATGCAGTTAACGATAATAAATGCTTCAATTGTGGAGAGCCAGGACATTACTTCAATAGATGCCCCAAGAGGACGGCTAACACGTAGCAGAATTATGTTCGGGGGAAGGTGAATCATGTGACTGCTGAAATAGCTCAGGAGGCACCGGATGTGGTGATCGGTACATTTTCGGTCAACTCAAACTCAGCTACAATACTTTTTAATTCTGGTGCTTCGCATTCCTTCATAGCATTCATAGAGAAACATGGTATTCTAGTAAGTGTTATGAAGAAACCCATGTTAGTAAGCTCACCTAGAGGGGAAATGAAAGCAAATTGGATATGCTTAGCTGCTAGTCTCTGCATAAGGGGGTAGAATTTCAAGCAAACCTTGTAGTCATAAACTCATCTGGTATTGATGTCATCTTGGGTATGGATTGGTTAAGATTGCAGAAGGTAGTTATTAATTGTGGCAATAGTTCCATGAATCTTACCACTCCATCCGAAGAGAAAGTTGAGTATGTGGCAACACAGACAGCTGCTAGAAATCTGTTGGGTTAATCAGTTGGAGGGCACAACCTTAGAGGATATAAGGATAGTAAATGAGTACCCAGATGTCTTCCCTGAGGAATTACCAGGTATGCCACCTGAATGAGACATTGAGTTTATAATTGAACTTTTACTTGGAACTACACCCATAGCTAAGAGACCCTATAGAATGGGAGTGAATGAATTAGCAGAACTTAAGAAACAATTAAGGGAATTGTTAGATAAGGGTTATGTTCAACCTAGTTCTTCACCTTGGGGTGCACCAGTTTTGTAGAGAAGAAAGATGGTACACAGAGAATGTGCATAGATTATAGATCACTTAATGAGGTTACAATTAAGAACAAGTACCCACTACCTAGAATCGATGACCTGTTTGACCAGTTGAAAGGGGCTTATGTGTTTTCCAAGATCGACCTTCGATCTGGATACCATCAGTTGAGAATAAGGCGCACTGACATCCCCAAAACTGCTTTTGTGACCCAATATGGACTATATGAGTTCACAGTCATGTCCTTTGGTCTAACAAATGCACCTACTTACTTTATGTATCTGATGAACAAAGTGTTCATGGAGTACCTTGACAAGTTTGTCGTTGTGTTCATTGATGACATATTAGTGTACTCTAAGAATGAAGAAGAACATGAAGAACATTTGAGGTTGGTGTTGCAGAAGCTTAGAGAACATCAGCTTTATGCTAAGTTTAGCAAATGTGAGTTCTGGCTAAAAGAAGTATCTTTCCTTGGTCACATAATCTCTAATGGAGGAGTAGCAGTAGATCCCAAGAAGGTTAGAGATGTGTTGAGTTGAAGCCACCTCAAGGATGTTAGTGAGATTCAGAGTTTTCTTGGTATGGCTAGGTACTATAGGAGATTCATCGAGGGATTCTCTAAATTAGCCAAGCCCATGACTGCTTTGTTAGAGAAGAATGCTAAATTTGTATGGACTAAGCAATGTCAGGACAGTTTTGAGGAGTTGAAGAAGAGATTGACTTCTGCCCTAGTGCTCATCTTACCTGATCTCACCAAAAGCTTCTCCATCTATTGTGATGCCTCATGGCAATGTCTAGGCTACATTCTTATGCAAGAAGGTAGAGTTGTTGCCTATGCATCCAGATAGCTGAGAAAACATGAGTTAAATTATCCTGACTCATGATTTGGAGTTAGCAGCTGTGGTACATGCTCTCAAGATTTGGAGGCATTACCTGATAGGTCATAAGTGTGAGATTTATATGGATCATAAGAGTTTGAAGTATATATTCACACAGTCATATCTGAATTTGAGGCAGCACAGATGGCTAGAGTTAATCAAGGATTATGATTTGGATATACATTATCACCTAGGAAAGGCTAATGTTGTAGCAGATGCCTTGAGTAGGAGGAGTTATGTGAACATGGCCTATACAGCTCAACTACCTAAAGAGTTGTGTGAGGAGTTCAAATACCTAAATTTAGGTATTGCGGCTAACACCATGGAGTTAGAGGTAGAACCTACTCTAGAATGAGAGATTCATAAGGGACAGCTAAATGATGAGAGGATCAAGGATATTGTTGAACATATAGTAATTGGTAAAGCCCTAGGATTCCACATGGATGATCAAGGGACAGTATGGTTTGGCAAAAGGATTTGTGTGCCAAAAGTGAAATCTATTAGGGAGGCTATTTTGAGGGAAGCTCATGACTTGGTCTATTCCATACACTTGGGGAGTACTAAAATGTATCTTGATCTTAAAGAGAGATACTGGTGGTATGAACTAAAGAGAGATGTAGCTGAACATGTGGCCATATGTGACACGTGCCAAAGAGTAAAGGCAGAACATTAGAGGCCAGCAGGTTTACTACAACCTATGAAGATACCCGAGTGGAAATGGGAAGAAGTTGGAATGGACTTCATAGTTGGATTACCCGGTACATAGAGAGGATTTGACTCTATCTAGGTAATTGTAGACCGTTTGACAAAAGTGGCACATTTCATTCCAGTCAAGATAACTTATTTGGGTGCAAAGTTGACAGAGTTATACATGGAAAGGATTGTATGTTTACATGGAGTACCAAAGAAGATTGTTTCAGATAGGGGAACATAGTTCACATCACATTTTTGGTAGAAATTGCATAAGTCCATGGATACAAAGTTGAACTTTAGCTCAGCTTACCATCCTCAGAAAGATGGATAGACCAAGAGAACAAAATTAGATCTTAGAGGATATGCTAAGAGCTTGTGCTCTACAGTATGGGACAAGTTGGGATAAGAGTTTGCCCTATGCCAAATTCTCCTATAATAATAGCTACCAAAAGAGTCTTAAGATGGCACCTGTTTGAGGCATTGTATGGCAGAAAGTGCAGAACCCCAATGTTTTGGAATCAAACGGGGGAAAGTCAAGTCTTTGTACCAGATGTTTTGCAACTGGTAGAAAAACAAGTACAAGCAATAAGGCAAAACTTGAAGGTTGCACAGTCTCGACTAGAAAAGCTATGTGGGCATGAGAAGAAGAGATTTGGTGTTTAAAATCGGTGACTTTGTTTATCTCAAAGTTTCACCTATGAAAGGAGTTAAGAGATTTCATACCAAGGGAAAGTTGTCACCCAGGTATGTGGGACCATTCAAGATCATCAACAAGAGAGGAGAAGTTGCTTACCAGCTAGAATTACCAGAGCAGCTCCCTGGTGTTCATGATGTCTTCCATGTGTCGCAACTTAAGAAGTGTTTGAGAGTACCTAAGGAACAACTACCTTTGGAAGAATTGGTATCTAAGGGGATCTATCATACAAACAATATCTAGTGAGAATCTTGGAAATAGCAGAGAGAATCACAAGGAGCAAGATAATAAGAATGTGCAAGGTTTAGTGGAACAGACACTCTATGGATGAGGCAACTTGGGAAAGAGAGGAAGATCTGAGAACAGACTATCCCAATCTCTTTGAACCATCCGAATCTTGAGGACGAGATTCATCTTAAGGGGGGTAGGTTTGTAACACCTAAGAATTTCAACTACAAATTAGCAATTAATTTTTAGCATTTATTAAATTTTCTATGTATTTTAACATAGGCCAAACAATAAACATTGGTTAATAAAATTAACTATAAGGTTTAGAAACATGTTTGTTGCATTCATGCTGAAGCATATTATTTTTGGTTGAGTGTAGGGCTAGATGATTTGAAGTTGAATTCAAATTCCATTTGAATTTGGCTTGAATTTGGAAAACTAGAAATAGAAAAGGTTTTAATTTTGAAAAACTTCATCTTCTTCCTTATTCAGCCCAGCACAGGCCCAACCTTTCTCTTTCTCCCCCTTCTCACACTGGCCCGCTGCTGGCCCAGCCGCGCCTCCCCTTCCTCCATTCTCTTTTCCTCCCGCACGGCCTGCCCGTGTCGGCCCACTCGGCGGCCTGCTCCACGCCTTCCTCCGCACCGCTTCACACGCGCATGCTGCTCACACCGCGTGGCCCAGCTCATGCCCTAGCCCACTCAGCTTTTCCCGCACCCACGCGCCCATGCCCGCAGCACCACGCCTGTCCGCTCTCTCCCTCTCACTGCGCTGGCCTCGCTAGCAAGCCGCTCGCAAGCCGTCTTCTCCCGTGTTGTGACGTGGGCCCACCCATTAGTGCTGCGCCCTTTTCTTTCCTTTCTTTTCCCTAGTGCACCTTCCTTCTTCGGCGCCCGCCGATGGCACGGCCATGCAGGGCAAGCGGCCGTCATCGCCCACACATGGTAGGAGACCAATCCCACCTGCTCCCCTTCCTTTTTCTGCGCATCGCCCGCCCTATAAAGCTCCACGCCACACCCCTTCCCTCTCCCATCCTCTACTCGTGCTTTCTAGCTGCCACCGCCATCGACGACCCGCCTCTGGTGCCTGTCTTGGACGCCGCAATCATCTTCAAACGACCCGCGGTGAGCTCCTAGTCCTCCTTGTGCTTCCCGTTCATCATTTGGCCCACTGGAATGCCATACCGGCAACCCCTACACCCACTAGCCATGGCGCCACCGCAGAACCAACGCTCTGGCGTCTTCCTCACCTCGGTAGCACCTCCATCATGTTCGCGAGATCTCATAGATCATTTAGGTGTGCTTGGTTGTCTCAGGAATGGCCAGAACCACCGTACCGGGGTTTCGCCGCCGTGGTAGCCTCATCAGCGGCCATGGCGTGCTCGCCCGCATCCCTATACAACGGCGCATATACACCCATGCCTCCTGTGCCATCAGACCGGAACTGAACGGTCTAGATCTAACCATACCGGTTGGATCATAACTGGTCCACCATGGACCCATAGACTCGGGCCACGGTGCCACGTCAGCCACTCCACCATGCCATGTGGTGCACCGAGTGAATCCCAGCGCACCACGTGTCATCTAGTCAGCGCCGGGGTCAAACCCGCAGTCAAACCATGCCCTTTTTGCATTAAAGCCCTTCTGTTTTCATAGAATCAACCCATAGTCCGGATTAATTCAAAATAAATGCATATCAGTCCTATTGTTATTCGTTTAGGTCCCTGTATTTTCTAGAATTAGTACCTACAGTCCTATAACCGTGTATATTCATATTTCTAATTGTTTTAATTCAAAAATAAGTATAGTTTATTTACAGAAATGCCATTACACCTTATTTCATGCATAACTTTCGCGTTTTAAGTCCGATTTGAGTGATTCTTTCGCTCACATGTTCATAGCAATACGTAGAATAGATTTATAAGATTTTCAACTTATGTTTTTACTATTTTGTGTACTGTTCTAATAGAAGTCTATCTTGTATGCATGTAATGATTGGAATGATGCTTGATTGGTGATTTGGAACACGATTAGAGGGTGAGCCATTTGAGGTGATAGAGGACCCACAACAGGATCAGCAGTACTTCCAGGACAACTTTGAAGAAGGCAAGTGTACCAAAGGCCCCTTGTACCTATGAACAATTACTATTCATATTCATGCATGTGTTTAATTTGATATACCCTTAAGGACTTTACCTAGATGAATTCTTGTACCACATATCCTTGTTACCTATGGTTTGGGTATGCATTTTGGATAGATGCTGCAGCGCTGAACATAGAACAATAGTTAAACATGACTAAAGACATTATGCAATATGATAACATGAAGCTTTTTAGCAACAGATAGGGGCAAGAGTATGGGGTTGAGTACTCTAGTGCCTCTCCATAAGGACTTAATCCTGAAGCGGCAACCCAGGAGGTTTCGTACAACCCCAAGTGTCATATGGCTCTGACTTTAACCTGTTAACTAGATTGTACTAGCTCGTCTATAGCTTCCAGTATGGGTAAGAGGGTATCTTTTCTTTTTCTGCTAGGATGTGTGTACCATGCTGTGTTGCCCATGTGTGCCACTCTAGTAACTACGACTTGTTAGTGCGACTAGCTAAGGGTTTTATAGTGAAACCCTGCCACACTTCCTAGATAGAGGTGTAGTGGGCTTTGCAAACCCCGGCATTGGGAATCATGGCTCGGTGGGTAAAGATGTACAATTTCTATAGAAATATTTGACCTGTTATAACAGCCCTGCTCACGGATACAAGCGGTCTAGATCCTTTAAGATTAGTGGTTACTGTGGATGGTGGATGGTTGGGAATTGAGATAAACATGACTATACTTTAATATCACTTGGGAATTGGGACTGGTCATTAAAGTAGTGATTCAGGATGCAAAAATTTGATCAACTAAAATTGCGAACCGCAGTCAAACAGTGTCAAGCCTTTTGAGCCTCATAGATCCCTTTGATATACTAGCTAAGCATGGTGAGCTTGCACTTGCTTTACATCTAATGAAAATCCTAGATGGGTAACAGATAATGGATATGAAGAGTTCCCGGAGGATGTCCAGGACTACTAGGGAGACGTTCACCAGTTGGAGTCCCTATGGTAGATTGGGCTAGTTATGCCACTGTGATTGTAATAATATTGTCATTGAGCAAACTTTGTATTAACTTTATGATGAGATATGCGATGTAATAAGTACTTTACTTTGATACTATTGCAATTTCTGATATATGTGTGTGTTTGGACATCCTAGGCACACATATATGAGTACTTGGTCTTGCTATACAAAATTGGGTGCAACAGGCCCCCACAAAATAGAGTCATTATACCCCTTCACTGGTCACTGCTCGGGGTGACCGGACGCTCCGGTCAGATCGATTGGACGCAGGACCTTAGCGCCAGTCGCGCAATGCACACCATGTGTCCCCAGCTTCAAACGTTGATCGCCCGATCTCAACGGTCATCAGCACATTTAAGTAGTGATCGGAAGCGCTGCTCAAAGTGACCAAACGTAGGACCCCAGTGTGCGGTCATTTCCAGTAAGGTTCTAGTCATGACCGAATGCATCCGGTCATGCCCAACTGGACGCAGGACCCTAGCGTCCGGTCACTTCTAGTAAGCTTCTAGAGATGGAAATTCACGACCGGACTCGCCCAGCGTCCGATCACACATTGTCTCCATTGTGTGCTGCCACGTCAACAAGATTGAATGCACCCAACCAGAGTTCGGTCACAAAGTGACCCAGCGTCCGGTCGTAGGCCGACGCCAGCGTCTTCACTGCTTCCACTAACCGAATGCTCTGGTCCAGTTAAGACCAGCGTCCGGTGCACTTTGTGAAACCCTGTCTTTTCTGTATAGGGCGTTGGTGGCGCCATCGGACTATCTGCACTTTATGGGCAAACACTCCACTGGTGAAGTTTCAAACCCTTGCTCAAATGTGCCAACCACCAAGTGTATCACCTTGTGCACATGTGTTAGCATATTTTCACAAATGTTTTCAAGGGTGTTAGCACTTCACTAGATCCTAAATGCATATGCAATGAGTTAGAGCATCTAGTGGCACTTTGATAACCGCATTTCGATATGAGTTTTACCCCTCTTAATAGTATGGCTATCAATCCTAAATGTGATCACACTCCCTAAGTGTCTCGATCACTAAATCGAAAAGCTCCTATTAATTTCACATTTGCCTTGAGCTTTTGTTTTTCTTACTTCTTTTCAAGTCCAAGCATTTGATCATCATCATCATGTCATGATCTTCATTTGCTTCATCACTTAGAGTAGTGCTACCTATCTCATAATCACTTTAATAAACTAGGTTAGCACTAAGGGTTTCATCAATTAACCAATACCAAACAAGAGCTTTCACTTTCCTTGTCATGTCCGACATTTTGCCAAGTATCTCATGCGCCCCCGCCTTGGTTGTAACACCCTGGTGTTACATTGTAATGTTTTGCTAAAATATTTCATAAGCATCGGAATTATGTGCATTTGTGTATGATAGGCTTTATAATCAATGTTTGGCATTGAAACATTTTTACGAAACGGGAAAGCAAAGGTTATTGTGTCACATAACATATTTATTATCTTAATTGAATTCTTGTTAAAACAAAATGTTATGAAACGTTTTGCGAACGGCGATAAAAATGTGCGGTCGAAGACATGGATGGCTAGCGAGTATGCCTCGGGGGTCAGGTTTGGGTTTCGATGTGAAACCATTCAAATCGACGTCCTCCACGTAAGTCTTTGAAGTGGTCGACGAAGCCATCTTTGGCATTAGTTGTAGAACAATTGGCTTAAGGAGTAGCGCAATGTCGTGACTGTGGGTGATGGCTCGGTGTACCCCTTGTCGCACCGAGCAATTAGCTTAGTGTTTGGAACATGGTGTATGCATTTTCTAGCTGCTTTAAATATCATGCACGCCACCTGGCTGAGCTTTGGGCGCGGTCACCACCCCGGTTGGCTTGCCAGCGTGCTCTGCCACGCGGGCCAGAGCCCACTGCCATGCTCGGTTGCGCTCGTTGCACCGTGCATGCGCACGACTTGCGCGCCCTGGCCACTACCTCGCTACTGCCCGCCTACGACCACTGCCCTGCTGCTGCTCGCCTCTCTAGCTAACGTGTGCGCCCTAGCCGCCGGCCATGCTCTGCTAGCGCCTTGCCCTGCCCCACCATGGCCGTTGTCGCCACCGGGTCCTGCGTTCGCGTCGCCAGTGGCTACACCGGTACCGTGCCTTGACTCCCTTAGCTGCTTGCGCGCTGGACAACAGCCTACTTCGTCATCACCTCGACATCATGTCGTGATGTCCGTTGGCTGGTACTACCCGCTGCGGCACCATGACGCATTTCGTCGTTTACTACAGCGGCCGTGCGAACGGCTGTCTAGAGCACGCCCTGAGGTTCCCCATGACCAGGCACATCGGTACTGAGCGTTGACGCCGTAGATGAGCCATGCCATGCTAGGACCTCCCCTGTCTCCGCTGTCCCCTTGCCGCCGTAATGTTTTCTTCCAATTCGCCATACTGGTTGCACCACGTTCCAGTTGGCCTTGCCCGCAGCTCCGTTGGGCAGCCGGTCGCCCATCCTGCCCCTCATAGCCACCTGTAGCTCAGTCCTGTGCACCAATTTTGAAGGGCCGAGCTTTTGGGTCCTTAAGACCAAGAGTGCCTGCGCTGTCGGCTATCATCGCCACCAAAGTAGCTCGGTCAAATTCCTCATGCTACTAGCCTCCCCTTCAGTCGGTTGTCACCATGCTCGCCACATCCTAGACCCTACCGCCATAGTGCAGCCCGTGGCGTGCTCGTGCCATTGCCGTGCTCCGCTGCACTCATCACGCGCACGTGGCTGGCTCGGCCTAAGCCATCTCCGATCGTTTCTTCGTGTCTTCCAGTTCCATGGTGAGTCGCTAGTACTCGTCCGCTCCTTGCTTTGTCCCAGCCATGCTGATGTTCATCGGAACGGCATCGCCGTACTTGTAGGGTGCCCACCATCGTGGTCCGAGCTCGCTGTGACATCTCGGTGCGTGTGTCTCCGCCCTACGATTTGCGTTCGCACGTAGGTGAGTGTCGGCTCTTTATTTTAGTAAGGGGAGGGCTAGGGTGGCCGACGTAGACGTCCAGTGCCACGCCATCGCACCGGTGCATGCCCTGGATGGTTAGGGACTTTGCCGCGGTGAAGACGTAGAAGTCAGAGGGTGCTATTGTAAAAGCACAGACTGATTCAATAGTGACTTAGAGTTCGCTGCTATTTTGTTGTAGTTCGAGGGTGCCTGTGCATAATCGCCTTCACACGTAGGCCGTCACCGTCGTGGGCCGTTGGCCGGCTGGGCCATGCCTCCGCGTGGGCCACGCGCTGGCCTTCCATCATGCGCGGGCGGGGTAACACGTTGGATCAGGCCGTGCGTTGTGGGCCGGCAAAGGAGGTTTCGGTTTTCATTATTTCCTGGAATTTGAAATGCTTGTTTATTTCCTGTTATGAATCCAACTTCGATAAATCGTAGTAAATTGCATGGTTGTCCAAAAATAGCGAAACTAAGTTTGTTAGGTTTGCAAAAATGTCATCTACCTGTTAGTATAGTTAGTTCACCATTAGCTGTTAGGATGGTAGGCTCATAAGATTGAAGTAGAAAGCTTAGTGGTATATCGATCTTTAATTGTAGGATTTGTTGTGGTAAACCGACAATAGCTTTAGCTTTGAAATCATTACAGTAGGTTCCTTAGGTATTTATATACTTGCTGTAAAAGTGGTAACCATAGAGCGAGTCATTTAATGGCGTAGTTATTATCCTTGCTTTCGAGTATGTATCGTAAACTGGCATTAGGAGTAGGAATATCCATAGTCACCGTAAGAATGTAGGACACGTTCATACTTGTTAGTAGTGCTGGTACGTAGCTTAGACTTTAGTGGGTAAATCTCACTTAGTAATTTAATAAGGGTACTTTTGCATTGAGAATTGCTATTGCCATAGTGTTAATCATTGCATCGTCATTTCATGTAGATCACGAATAGGTAGACTTTGTACCCGTCGGTGATCCGGAGTACAACGAGATGATCGAGGAGTATGAGGAGGAGCTCTTTGCACAGGAAGGGAGCCCAGGAGCCTGTTGGTACTGACCTTGCTGACCCGGCACCTGCCTAAGGCAAGCTCCGGTGCATAACCCCTATTTTTTTTAAATGATCACTGAATATATTTATATGATATGCATTTACGTTACAGGCATTTTATGGAAGCTACATGCATAAATATATCCACCATGAGTCCTACTAGTACAGGTCGAGTAGTTGCTATGCTCAGAATGTCGGTAGCATGAGTAACCTGTCGTTACTCGCAAATAGGTGATTAAACTATGATATCATGATGAAATAATGGAAAGGAAAATTGTGACCAAACAGGGATGTGGATTTGGTACTGGTGGGTGTGAGGGGTTGTGTCCTATGGCCAACAGGGCATAGCCCAGTTACACTTTTTCCCTGTCTATGACAATTAAGGACCGGTCGTTGCATATGACTCTAGGCAAGTCACAGATTATTGTCCCGAGCACATACTTGGGTATGGGCGCAGGGAAGGCTTGCTGCTCTCTTGTCACGGATCCGGCTCTTTCCAGACCGACTGATGGGAAGAGGAGGTGGTGGAGGTCCTTGCACCGCACGGAGTCCGGGACTCAGAGGCGGGGGCTTGGAGTCCAAGTTTGGACGGGGACCTGGACACCCGGGACAGGAGAGTGGTGGGTTAGTCCTGCTTGTGCCTGGGGCACAAGCGGGGCGTGTGTCTTCGGGGCACCTAGCTGGGCACATTGATTCGTGAATCATCAGGTTATCCGGTATGGCTTGTCTGTGGTTTAGCACCGTAGTAAGAACTGGAAGTGAAAAAAGAGAAGGAACAGTATCGATTGCTCAACTCTTGCTTGAAAGTAGAACAGGTGCTTATATAGATTGACTAGATGAAAACTTAATACGGCTGATGACAATAATGTATCAATAAGGACTCACTATTAGTATTGCTTTTTGCTAAAAGAGAACCAGCAAACCATAAAGCCTAGCATATTCCTTGGAGTCGGGAAAGTATTCCCACTATCGGATAAGTCTTGCGAGTACATTGTGTACTCAGGGTTTATTTACCCCTGTGCAGGTGACGCTTGAGGAGTTCCTTGTGTGGAGGATCCATTTGGTGGGCTCAGACGGAATCCTCGTTATCTTATCGCTAGATGTTATCTTTTAATATTTCGCTGTTTATCATTCCGCACTCTGTATTTGGTATTGTAATAATGTACTTTTCAAGAAACTCTAATGTACGAGATGGACTTGTGTCGTAACTCATTTTCATTGTTGGATCCTTGGAAAAAAATGTGGATCTTTTGGGTTCTCCCTTGGGGTGTGCCCAACGGACACTGCTCGCTGTAGTTACTTTCGGGGTGCTTAGTGTCTGATGGAAGACGAGCGCCTCCATAAGTATGCTATTTCGGGTGGTTCTGCCATAGTTGGTACCAGAGCCAATAATGGTCACGAGTTCCTCACTCTTTTACAAAACTAAAAGTTGACCAACAAAAGTTTTGCGAAAAGTAGGATGCGATTAAGTTAAGTATAATCCCTAGCTATATGGTATATCTAGGATAGCAGCACTAGTTTTATCTAATCAGATTCTGTAGGTACACTGACTTACGTGATGTAAGAAATCGCTTAGTATACGGAAAGTGAGTGTGCGATGTGCCAAAAATTTTACGAACGCCGCTATATTCCGGCTTGAGTGAACGTATAGGTCGAAGCATGCATCATATTATAGCATCTTACTTGAACTAGGAATCCCCCTTTCACGTATAATGAAAGTAGTAAATTGGTAGGACTAACTTAATGAATGCTTTAATAAATGTGCTGCCATCTTTTTAATCCCTGGATTCTGATTGAAAGGTGTCCTAATGGATGGTTCGTCTCTCTTATAGATGAATCTGAGGTCCAGACGTGGGAGCACCAGTTTGGGAGCAGCCAACGAGGGCCATGGTGATAGTGCTCAGGCCTTTGAGCGTGGCAACGAGGGAGCTCGTGAGGTTCCACCCTTGGTTCCTGAGCCTTTTCCGCCGCCACCACCGCCTCTGCCACTGTCCACCGCGGAGGTCATGGTGGACTTGTTGGCTGCTCGTCGGGAGTCTGCCACTGCTCGTCAGGAGACAGCTCGTGCCGTGGAGATTATGGCATAGGCCATCGCGGGTCTCGCCCGTGGAGGTCCCGGAGGCAACGGTGGGAATGGGGGTGGTGCTCGCTGTTGAAAGCTCTAGTTTGGTTTTGGTTAATTGATGAAACCCTAAGTGCTAACCTAGTTTATCAAGATGATTATGAGATAGGTAGCACTACTCCAAGTGATGAAGCAATGGCGAAGATCATGACAATGGTGATGGCATGGTGATGGTCAAATGCTTAAACTTGGAAAAGAAGAAAGAGAAAAAACAAAAGGCTCAAGGCAAAGGTATAAAATGTAGGAGCCATTTTGTTTTAGTGATCAAGACACTTAGTGAGTGTGATCACATTTAGGATAGATAGCCGTACTATTAAGAGGAGTGAAACTCGTATCGGAATGCCATTATCAAAGTGCCACTAGATGCTCTAACTCATTCCATATGCATTTAGGATCTAGTGGAGTGCTAACACCCTTGAAAATGTTTGTGAAAATATGCTAACACTTGTGCACAAGGTGATACACTTGGTGGTGTTGGCACATCTACAAAGGAGGTGGTGTTTGCAGGGTTGAGATGGGATTCGGCGCTTTCGGGAAAATGGAATGCCTATTTTCTATTGCGCCGGATGCAAATTCTTGTGGTTGGCACATTAGAGCAAGGGTGAAGAAGTTAGAAGTGAAAATGAGTTGATCACGAAGACGCTGGCGTCGGTCAACTGACCGGATGCTGGGTCTGAAAGCACTGGACCCTGGTAGCACGCGTCCGGTCAGGTGTGGCAGAGAGGTCGCTAGTTTCGGTGTTGCACCGGACGCTGGACCTGAGATGCACCAGACGCTAGTTTCTGTGTCTAGCTAAACTGATAGGTCTGCACAGTACCAAGGGCATTGCATCGGACGCTGGTCTGTGTCCGATCAAGGTGGACCAGAGGAGTCTGGTCGAAGAAATACGCCTTGGGGAGCTTACTGGAAATGACCGGACGCTGAGATCCAGCGTCCAGTCACTTTGTAACTGACGCATCCGGTCATGTCATGACCGTTAAGATCAGATGACTCCTGTTGAACGCAGGATGACACATGGCTTACATCAGTTGACCGGACATTGGGTCTAGAGTCCAGTCAGTATGACCGGAGCGTCCGGTCAGAGCGCGTTTTGCCCAGTGAAGGGGTATAACGGCTCTTTTTGATTGGGGCTCTATTTATAGCCCCATGGCCGGCTCAAGGGAGCCCTCTTGCACATTTTCATTGACATAGCAACCTTGTGAGCTTAGCCAAAGTCCTCCCACTCATCTCCATCATTGATTCATCATCTTTGTGAGATTGGGAGAGAATCCAAGTGCATTGCTTGAGTCATTGCATCTAGAGGCACTTGGTATTCGTGTTGCGCTGTGGATTTCGCTTGTTGCTCTTGGTGGTTGCCACCACCTAGACGACTCAGTGCAGTGGTGGAGGATCGGCATGAGTTGGTGATTGTTCGTGGCCATCTCCGATGATTGTGAGGGGAGTTGTACCTTCCCCGGCGGAGCGCCGAAAGGTAACTCTAGTAAATTGCTCGTGTCATTGAGTTACCTCACTTGTGGGTCAGTTCTTGCGGTGTCCAATCATGTGGACAAGGTTTGTGAAACACCTCTTAGCCACCGAACCACCAACTGTTGGTCGACACAACGGGGACGTAGCGTGTTGGCAAGCACGTGAACCTCGGGAGAAAATCAATTGTCTCTTGTCTTTGGCATTCTCCTGGTGATTGGCTATATATTCTTCTTATGATTGGTTCATCCCCTACACGTCGGTATAATCACCCTACTCACTTATTTACATTCTTGTAAACTAGTTGATACAAGCTCTTTAGTGTAATTAGAATTGAGAGCTTGCTTTATTATTTACATTCATCTAGTTGAGCTCTTTAGAGTAGCAAGATTGAGAGCTCTTAGTGAGTAATTACTTTGGAAGTTGTGTGCCTAAGTAATCATTGCAACTAGAATTGTTGGATAGGTGGCTTGCAACCCTTGCAGAGCTAGAGCAAGTTTGCATTATGCTATTTGTCATACTAATCAAATTGCTCTAGTTGATTTGTAGATTTTTAAATAGGCTATTCACCCCCCCCTCTAGCCATATTAGGACCTTTTAGCCATCTTGGGGGATAGTCCTCTTACCAGGACTTCCTCAAGACCCACCCGCCCATGTTCACACCGTCGGACGATCTGTTGGAGGCGGAGCACTGGCTTCGCACGCTGGAGCAGAAGTTTTGGCTGCTCGGAGTGGCCAATGAGCAGAAGATACACTTTGCATCCCAGCAGCTTTTGGGGTCCGCAGGTGCCTGGTGGGAGACTTTCCAGGCCACAGAGCTGCTGGATCACCCGGCGACGTGGCAGGAGTTCTCCACCGCCTTTTGCGAGTTCTTCATACCTGCTGGTGTTATCCACCAGAAGGTGACCAAGTTCATGGAGCTACGTCAGGGGAGCAGGACGGTAATGGAGTATGTGACCTAGTTTAACCACTTGGCTCAGTATGCTAGTAGTCAGGTGGACAAGGATGACAAGAAGAGGGATCACTTCTTTCACGGTCTCACTCCTGCTCTTCAGGAGAAACTGTACCTAGGGAACTATCTGACCTTTGGGGCACTGATGAACACCGCCATTGCTCTTGAGGGTTTTTAGTGGACATCTCAGGCGGATTGGAAGCAGAAGCGGGTGGCAGATGGATCCTCCAACCATCCCCATACTTAGAAGGTGTAGATTGTTAGGCGAGGGCCCTATCAACCATCCGGTGGGCCTCCATACCGGTCACCCCAGCAGACATCACAGACTTCCGCTACTTAGTACAAGGCACCTCAACAGCAGGTGCAGCCCTAGCAGACTCAGGGACAGCAGGTCCCACCTCGTCAGGGATTCAGGAACAAGCCTGGTGCTTGTTTCAAGTGTGGCAAGGATGGCCACTATGCCAGGGAGTGTCCTTAGCAGCAGGCAACTCAGTCGTCTCAGCCATCTGCAAATTCTAGGCTTATTAAGAGGTCTTTCATCAAGAGGAAGGTGCCCAGCAGATCTGGTCTGGTGCACTTCATGGATGCTCAGTAAGCTGTGTAGCAGGAGACAGTTATGGCTGGTATGTTTACCATCGAATCCCATCTAGCTTTGGTGTTGTTTAATTCTGGTGCATCACATTCCTTTATGAGCATGGGGTTTGTAGAGCGGCACAACTTATCACTATTGGCTATACCGTATGCCTATAAGATCCATACTACGGGTTCTCAGATGTTCATCAACACCCGCATGGATACAGTAAGTTTGGTATTAGCCACCCACACTTACCGTCTATAGTTCATGATAATGCCTGGGCAAGGCATTGATGCTATTCTTGGAATGAACTGGTTATGGGTGTATGGGGTAGTATTGGATATGAAGAGAAGAAGTGTAGAGTTACGGCTTCTGTCTTTTGAGGATAGGATGTCTCTCATCATAGCCTCAGAACCGGTCTTACCTGTTGCTGCCCATGCTGAAGCTATTCCTGATCTTACCTCCATTCCAGTAGTATGTGAGTTTCCAGATGTTTTCCCTAAAGATCTTCCTGGATTGCCACCGGACCATGAGGTAGAATTCTCCATTGAGCTTGAGCCTAGTACTGCTCCTATCTCCAGGCATCCATACCGCATGGCTCTGAGAGAACTGGCAGAAATGAAGAAGCAATTGGAGGAGTTGATGGACAAGGGTTTCATCCACCCAAGTTCTTCACCATGGGGTTGTCCAGTGATTTTCGTGAAGAAGAAGGATGGTACTCTATGGATGTGTGTGGATTACCGCCCCCTCAATGCGGTAACAGTTAAGAACAAGTATCCTTTGCCCCGCATAGATACTTTGTTTGATCAGTTAGCTGGTGCCAAGGTGTTCTCAAAGATAGATCTCTGATCGGGCTACCATTAGATCAAGATCAGGCCACAGGATATACCAAGGACAGCTTTCTCTACTAGGTATGGGTTGTATGAGTACCTAGTGATGTCTTTCGGTCTCACCAATGCCCCGGCTTTTGAAACGACCCCAATTTCCGCGAAGGGAAATCCACAGCATCGAAGTGTAATAAGATTGTTGTAGATCATATTACCCAAATTCCAGTTGAATATCACATCCATACAACGATAATATTAGAGTACAAATAGTGCGGAATTACATAATTTATTTCATCACCGCATTGGCGGAATCAAAAGTAGCATTCATTCAGAACAACTTGAAGATAAGATCGCCAAACTCGAGTGTCGGCACGAACCCCTCATCCGTCAAACTCCTCAGAGCTATACTCCTCAGCAGAACCTGTGTGCCAAAATTTATCAGTATGATTTGTACTAGCCACTCCCAACCCTATGAGCATTGCTTTGTGGAAATTGGATGCAAGTTGGGTATAATCAAGGTGAACCTATAAGGCTGGGGTTTCCTATGCATTAGCATATCAGTAGACAATAATATTTTGTCAAGTTTTAACACCATTCCCACACACATTCCACTCCATTCCCTTTTCTGAGCTAGGTTTTGATCCTGGGATCGACATACCACCATCTCCATACCATCACCAAACCACTCCATCGCTCAGTCGATAGGCCAACTCCCTCTCGGCACTGTCTCAAGGCCCGTAACCCCTGGCTACAACCGACACTCTCTCACGGGGAAAGAAGAGAAGGACTCATCTCACTATCTAGTTTAAGCGAAACCCAGGAAAGGTCCATAGCCAACAGGTCGGCATATGTATCGATCGATCAACCATACACTCTGCAGAGGTTTTACATAACCACAAGATCCGCCTTCCTCGCTGACCGTCGTCAACTAGGCTGATTCCGGCCGCTTGCTAGCCTAGGATAATGCCACTCTACCATTCAGCCCTGGTTCACCCTAAGTCTAGTCTGGGGTGGCTGAAACTGTGAGTCATGAGCCAGGGCCACAAGGTCTCCATGAAGTCTCGGAAGGGTGTGGGGGGAAATCCTTCGCACCCTGTACCTCCTTACACTGTCCGCTATCAACCTAGCAGTAGTGGCAATATCCTACCAAGTAGTCCAGTCGTCCCGCACCATATAGGGCGAGTGGTACGTAAGGCTTCCCGGTGAATCTAAGTACTAGTAAGCCCTTAGGGATGACCAAGCCAGAATGTCTCCATCAGGGTTTCCATTTTGTCATGCCACCACAGCACCTCCATCCCAGGCTCCACCCGTCATAGGTTCACACCCAGGTCCACCTCATATACCATTTACCCACCACAGGTATCCATTTCTAGGGGTGCCCAGGTAGCATCCCATAGCAAGACTTGCCCCAGGCTTGTCGTATACTCCAACTTGGTCGACACAACCCTCACCCTCCACACACCCAAGTCACACACGCAGTGCTCTCCCCATGGTCCAAAAAACACCAGTATCCACCACGCACGTAGTATAAGCATAGTAGAAGTATAAGTAATGAAATGTATAGCAGTAAGCGTGTATCTAGCCTAATAGCAGGGTATGCAGGGGTAAGGTTGCGCCAAGGTAAAGGCTTTCAAGCAAGCATACTACCATGCAAGTCCTATCATAATATGACTCTAGCAGTAAAGTAAAGCGACAGCAGTTCTATATTAGCCATGCGTAATAGGGGCTACAAGATTGGGTGGGATGTGGCACCTTTAGTGTAGTCGTCTCCGTTCTCCTCACAGTACTCACGGTCCTCGTCTGTCAGGTTCTCCTCCGAGTCTGCAACGTTTGCATTATAGTCGCTTTAGCGACATCTATAGAGTAGCACAAAGAAGCAATGAAAATTCAAAAGAGTCAAATGCACTCAAACATGAGTTCATTGTGTAGAGCTTGATTTTAGATGAATTTTGGTCCTGGTCTCATATTTTTCCGAGGTCGTATGAGTTAGTTATGAGTTCCTAAAGTTTAAATCCTTTCTAAAATTGAATAAAAGCTGAATTAATCTTGGGCTAACACGTGTCATGCTGAGGTTGGTCCACGTGGCATGATGACATCATCATGATGTCATTGCCTCGGTTCCGAGCTGATAGGTGGGGTCCAGCGGACGTCAGCATGACGTCGGCATGACGCCAGCAACGTCGTCAGTTCTGACAGGTGGGTCCAGAGTGTCTGTGCTACTGACATGTGGGGCCAGCTCAATGGTCTACATTGAGCGGTCAACGATCAATACATGTTGGGTCTCAAATGGGCCTTGGTGGGCTCGGGTTGGGCCGGTGCGGGTCGGGCCGAGCCGAACACGTGGCGTGCTGTGGCGCAGCCACGTCATGGCCGTGGGCTCTTATTGGGCTTCATCCACAGCACGGCTCACACCGTGTGGCTCACGGTGGACCAGTGCTCCTGGTCCATGGTCCTAAGGCAGGGTCCATGGTGGACCGAGCCCATCGTCATTTCTCCTCGGCTCGGCTCATGTGCACCGGGTGCAGGGCTGCGCTGCTCACCTTGCCCCTTTCTCCTCTATTTCTTCCACGGCGCGCTCCCACCGGCGACGTGCTCATCGGCGAGCTCCCGCAATGGCTTAGGCATCCAATTGAGGTGGGGAAAAGCCTCCCCATGCCATGGCGACTGCAATGGTGGAGTCAGGGCGACGGATGGTGCATCCTAAGTCACTGGTCACGGCAAACGGCGGCTCGAGCACAACCGGCATGTGGGAATGGCATGGGTGCAGCGCGTGGGTGTCACAGTGCTCCAGCGGGCATGTTGGGTAGGTCGAGGGGTCCTCCAGGGCCTCCGATGGCTTTGGCCATGGTGGATGGCCTTCTGATCATGTCGGTGGTGTCGGTGTGGGGGCTATGGCCTCAGAGGGCGTCATAGTGGGGCGTGTAGGCTCCTATGGATCCGTGTGGATGCGGCGAGGGCGTCCAGAGCTCAGGGCAGGACTTCCAGTTTCTAGGTGGCCGGTAGGGTCTTCCCGGCGGCCATGGCGACATGGTGACGACGGCGAGGCATGCGGGTCACTATGGGCTCCTACAGGGTGGTCATGGCATGCGCGTGAGTTACCTGTGGCTTTAGCGAATGGAATGGGCGAGTCAAGGTGGCGCCAGGCGCTCCCATCGGTACTAGCCACGGCGGTCGGTGCTCGCACCGGTGGTCGGGTGCTCGGACCTGTGGTCTGGTGCTCAGACTGGTGGTTGGGTGCTCGGATCAGTGGTCGGGTGCTCGGACTAGTGGTCTGATGCTCGGACTGGTGGTTAGGTGCTCAGACCAGTGGTCTGATGTTCGGACCAGTGGTCGCGTGCTCAGAGGTGGTGGCTGCGTCATGGCGGCGGCGTTGCGAGCGCGGCATGCGTGCTCAACTACGGCGTCCGAGGAACTTGGAGAGGCCTACAGCATCCTAGGGCTTAGGGATGGTCACGGTCAATGTGAGTGTGTTGTGCTGGTGTGCCTAGAGGCCAGGGATGGCCTTGGCCTACGCGCTCATGGTATGGAGCGCCATGGCTAGAGTAGCAAGGTCCAGTGGCGAGCAGGGAATGACTGGGGCTCACCATAGGTGTTGTGGAAGAGGGGATAGTGGTGCAGTGACGAGTTGCGGCCATGTAGCTCTAAAAGCAGTGTTGTGCAGTGCCGACCCGCGACCGTGATGACAACGACGGCGTTGCCTTTGGCTCTGGCGACTTCGACAGCATCCGGGGCTCTGATCCTCCTCTCACGATCTCCTTCTCGGCCCTCTACTCTCGGTGTGGTGCGGCTGCTAGGCCACCAAGCGGCGGCAGAGGCTGAGGGAGAAGCTAGGGCACCGGGCATGAGCGGCGTGCGGGCTGGCTTTCTAGCTGACCGCCATGCCTCCCAGGGCAGATGGCATCGTGCAGTGGAGGTGTGTGCATCGCATCAGATGATGGTGTGGGGTTGCGTGGGCGTGGCACAAGGGGATAGGGTCATGCCCCGGGCATGACCCCCTAGCCCACCCCTGCCATAGCTATCGGGCGCCGGTCGCATAGGTGGTTGAGGTGTGGGTGAGGAAGACGACACTATAGACAGGGGGGTGCGGCCGACATGCGGGGTCTAGCGGGCAGTGGCTGCGAGTGAGGTAGACGGGTGCGCGAGCGTGGGTGACGCACTAGGCCAGCTTGTGGGCTGCGTACGTGCGTGCCGGTGCAAGGTGGGTGCGGTTGGGCTAGCTGGGCCGCGAAGCCGAGTAGCCTGGGCTACGAGGCCTTCTTCCTCGTTTCCTTTTTCTGTTTTTCATTTCAACTCTTTTGTTTGAATTCAAATTTGGTTCTAGAATTTGAATTCCAAATTGGTGCACCTAATTTATTGGAGTTGTTAAGCATATCATAACTCAAATGGAAATCCAAATCACATTTTGAATAATCAATGTATGCATCACTTTATTAGTTAGATTTTAAATAATCACAATTAACTAATGACATGCCATGCTTATGTGTTAACTAGGGTTGGGGTTAGACCTAATGCATCTCTTAGGTTGGGTTACTATACATGACACTCATCATCACATGGTTGTTCTAAGAAAAATTTTGTAGTTGGTATTTTCAGTGTGTGGATTTTTGGATTGCTACAGTCCTACCCCCTTAACAGAATCTCGTCCCCGAGATTAATGCATAACATACTCTTCGAAGAGGTAAGGATATCATAGCCAGAGGTCAGACTCTTTCTCCCATGTTGCTTCTCTCTCTGTGTGATTGCTCCATTGGATCTTGCACATAGGGATAGTCTTGCTTTGGGTCTCTTTGGTATCTCTGCCCAGAATTCTGATAGGATGTTCTTTATACTCGAGTGTGTCTTGAATGTTAAGTGTATCAGTTGGACCTACTTCATCGGGCACTCTTAAACACTTGCGTAGCTGTGAGACATGGAATATGGAGTGTACACCCATCAATTCCTCGGGTAGCTCAAGTTTGTAGGCGAGCTTTCCAATCCTCTTGCAAATCTTGTATGGGCCAACAAATCTTGGGGCAAGCTTTCCTTTCACATGGAATCAGACAGTTCCACGTAGCGGGGATACCTTGAGATAGACAAAGTCTCCTACATTGAACTCAAGTTCTCTTCTCCTTTTGTCGGCATAGCTCTTGTATCGACTTTGAGCGATTTTCAAATTCTCCTTCACTTGTGCAACTCCTTCTACATCTTGAATCTTAGCGGAGTCAAAGAATGATCTTTCTCCCGGTTGGGACCACATCAAAGGTGTCTTACAAGGTCTGCCATACGGAGCTTCAAATGGCGACATCTTGATACTAGCTTGGTAGCTGTTGTTGTAAGAGAACTCTGCATAAGGTAGGCATTTCTCCCAATCAGAGCCATAATTCAGTACACTAGCGCAAAGCATGTCTTCTAAGATCTGATTTACTCATTCTGTCTGTCCATCTGTCTGTGGGTGATAAGCGGTACTGAAATCAAGTTTGGTTCCAATAGACTTGTGCAGAGCTTCCCAGAATCGGGACACAAACTGAGGACCACGATCAGATACAATGCTAGAGGGAGCTCCATGTAGTCTCAGAATGTGCTCTACATATAGATCTACTAATTTTTCGGCATTGGTCTTGGTCTTAACCGGTATAAAGTGAGCAATCTTAGTCAAACGATCAATAATCACCTAGATGGAATCATGGCCTTTCTGTGAGCAGGGCAATCCAACTATGAAATCCATGGATATATTCTCCCATTTCCACTCAGGAATGTCCAGAGGCTTTAGCAATCCTGCATGCCTTTGATGTTCAGCCTTGACTCTATTGCAGGTGTCACAATGTGCCACATGTCCTATAATGTCTGTCTTCATGCCTTTCCACCAGAAGTGTTTCTTCAGGTCTTGAAACATCTTTGAACCTCCAGGGTGAATGTAGTACTTGGAATCGTGAGCTTCTGATAGAATTTTCTCTCGTAGTGCTAGGTCAGATGGAATACAGATTCTGTTCTTGAACCAGATAGTTCCTTGTTCATCTTCCTGGTGGTTGGTCTTGTAGCCTAGTTTCATCAGACCACGGAGATACTCAATCTCTTCACAACTTTTCTGAGCTTGACGGATGCGATCTGTGAGATCATACTATATGCGGAGCTTATTCAACAAGTCATGCAGTAGTATCTCAAATTGGAAATCATCAATCTCTTCTTTGAGCTTAGGTGGTATGGATTCAGTGATCAAGGCGTGACAGTAACTCTTGTGACTAAGAGCATCTGCGACTACGTTAGCTTTTCCCGGATGGTAGTGAATTTCCTGGTCATAGTCCTTGATCAACTCTAGCCATCGGCGTTGCCTCATATTTAGATCTTCCTGAGTGAAAAAGTACTTCAAGCTCTTGTGATCTGTATAGACATCACACTTGTTGCCTATCAAGTAGTGTCTCTAGATCTTCAAGGCATGCACAACTGCTGCTAACTCCATATCATGGGTTGGGTAATGGTTCTCGTGTTCTTTCAACTGTCAAGACGCATATGCTATCACTTTTCCTTCTTGCATCAGTACACAACCATGTCCTTGACATGATGCATCACAATAGACCACGAAATCTTTGCTGATATCAGGCAATGATAGCACAGGAGTTGTGGTAAGCTTTAGTTTCAGTTCCTAGAAACTTTGCTCGCATGCGGGTGTCCATTCAAACTCCTTAGCCTTCTTCAGAAGGTTGGTCATTAGACGGGCTATCTTGGAGAAGTTCTCAATGAATCGGCGATAATATCCAGCCAATCCCAAGAAACTTCTGATTTCTGTCACATTACGGGGTTGATCCCACTCCTTCACGACTTCAATCTTGGCTGGGTCAACTACGACACCTTTAGCTGATAGTACATGGCCTAAGAAGGCAACTTCCTGTAGCCAAAACTCACATTTGCTGAACTTTGCGTATAGCTGGTGTTGGGCTAGTTTCTCAAGCACCATTCTCAAATGATGTTCATGTTCTTCAGCGGTGGATGAATAGACAAGGATGTCATCAATGAATACCACCACGAACTTATCCAGTTCATCCATGAAAACCTTATTCATCATGTTCATGAAGTATGTGGGAGCATTCGTGAGTCCAAAGGACACCACGGTGAACTCAAACTGACCATGCCTAGTCACAAAAGCTGTCTTCAGGATGTCACTCTCTCGAATCTTCATCTGATGGTAGCCGGATCTAAGGTCAATCTTGGAGAAATACTTAGCACCTCGAAGCTGATCAAGCAGATCATCAATCCTTGGTAGGGGATACTTGTTCTTGATGGTGACTGTGTTCAAGTTCCAATAGTCAATGCACATTCTCATTGAGCCATCCTTCTTCTTAACAAACAGAACAGGGGATCCCTAGGGTGAAGCACTGGGTCTGATATATCCTTTTGAGATGAGCTCATCAAGCTATTTCTTAAGCTCAGCCAGTTCATCAACTGACTTGCGATAGGGTCTCTTGGCAATGGGTCCCGTTCCCGGTAACAGATCAATGATGAACTCTACATCACAGTCTAGTGACATACCCGGTAATTCTTTAGGGAATACATCAGGATAGTCTCTGACTACTGGCACATCATGAACTGTCTTCTCCTCTTTCTGTGATTCTGAACTTGCTTTAAGGACACATAGGATAGAGGTGGACTTTCTGGACTGGGGTTCACATCTAATGACTTGGCCTGATGGGTGGGTCGCTTGGACATATCTAGGTGAACATGATATGATACCTCGGTGAATGGTTAACCAATCCATACCTAAGATGACATCTAGGTTAATGGAAGGTAGCAGGGTTAGGTCAGCTCTAAAGATAAGACCCTCAATGGTAAGACTCACTCCCTTACAGATGTGGGTGCACTTTAGGTCTCCTAAGGGTAAGCTGGTGATGATAGGCTTTTCACATGGGGTTACAGGCAGGTCATGTTCTCGTGCAAACTTGGATGATATGTATGAACAAGTTGCTCCAGAGTCAAATAGAACTGATGCAGTATTGCCATTAACTAAAAACATACCGTACACAACGTCAGGGGCAGCTTGTGCTTCCTCGGCGTCCAGATGGTTGAGACGTCCATGAGTAGCTGATCCCTTGAACTGAGGCTTCTGAGCAGCGGAGTTCTGAGGGCACTCAGCGGCTTTTGTGACCTAGTTGGCCACAAGCAAAACAGGTGAAAGGCGTACCGCCTGTAGGGGTTGACGCGGGTGCCTTCTAGTTTCCAGTGCTTGGTGCAGAGCGGTTCTGTGCTGGGCATTCATTCGCTGTGCGGGGATGGTTGAAATGGTCCTGACTATTGTGGTCTTGAGCATAATGGTCCTGGGTGTAGCGATCCTGAGCAGGGCGGGAGTATTTGGTGGTGTAGCCTCCACTTCCCCTACTCGATCTAGGGTTGTCCTCCTTGTTGTGGCGAGAGCGTTCCCTGGATGGTGCATCTCTGCGGAACCTCTTGCGATCATGACCACAGAGAGACTCCTTAGGCTTATGCTTTCTCTCCCTGTACTCTTCTCCAGCTTCAACACCATTAGCTATTAGGATGGTAGGCTCATAAGATTGAAGCAGAAAGCTTAGCGGTATATCGATCTTTAATTGTAGGATTTGTTGTGGTAAACCGACAATAGATTTAGCTTTGAAATCGTTACAGTAGGTTCCTTAGGTATTTATATACTTGCTATAAAAGTGGTAACCATAGAGTGAGTCGTTTAATAGCGTAGTTATTATCCTTACTTTCGAGTATGTATCGTAAACTGGCATTAGGAGTAGGAATATCCATAGTCACCATAAGAATGTAGGACACGTTCATACTTGTTAGTAGTGCTGGTACGTAGCTTAGACTTTAGTGGGTAAATCTCACTTAGTAATTTAATAAGAGTACTTTTGCATTGAGAATTGTTGTTGCCATAGTGTTAATCATTGCATCGTCATTTCATGTAGATCACAAACAGGTAGACTTCGTACCCGTCGGGGATCTAGAGTACGACGAGGTGATCGAGGAGTATGAGGAGGAGCTCTTTGCACAGGAGGGAGCCCAGGAGCCTATTGGTACTGACCTTGCTGACCCGGCACCTGCCCAAGGCAAGCCCCGGTGCATAACCCCTATTTTTTTAAATGATCACTGAATATATTTATATGATATGCATTTATGTTATAGGCATTTTATGGAAGCTACATGCATAAATATATCCACCATGAGTCCTACTAGTACAGGTCGAGTAGTTGTTATGCTCAGAATGTCGGTAGCGTGAGTAACCTGTCGTTACTCGCAAATAGGTGATTAAACTATGATATCATGATGAAATAATGGAAAGGAAAATGGTGACCGGATAGGGATGTGGATTTGGTACTGGTGGGTGTGAGGGGTTGTGTCCTGCAGCCAACAGGGCATAGCCCGGTTGCACTTTTTCCCTGTCTGTGTCAATTAAGGACCGGTCGTTGCATATGACTCTAGGCAAGTCACAGATTATTGTCTCGAGCACATACTTGGGTATGGGCGCAGGGAAGGCTTGCTGCTCTCTTATCGCGGATTCGGCTCTTTCCGGACCAACTAATGGGAAGAGGAGGTGGTGGAGGTCCTTGCACCACACTGAGTCTGGGACTCAGAGGCGGGGGCTTGGAGTCCAAGTTTGGACGGGGACCTGGACACCCGGGATAGGAGAGTGGTGGGTTAGTCCTGCTTGTGCCTGGGGCACAAGCGGGGCATGTGTCTTCGGGGCACCCAGCTGGGCACATTGATTCGCGAATCGTCGGGTTATCCAGTACGGCTTGTCTACGGTTTAGCACCGTAGTAAGAACTGGAAGTGGAAAAAGAGAAGGAACAATATCGATTGCTCAACTCTTGCTTGAAAGTAGAACAGGTGCTTATATAGATTGACTAGATGAAAACTTAATACGGCTGATGATAATAATGTATCAATAAGGACTCACTATTAGTATTGCTTTTTGCTAAAAGAGAACCAGCAAACCATAAAGCCTAGCATATTCCTTGGAGTCGGGAAAGTATTCCCACTATCGGATAAGTCTTGCGAGTACATTGTGTACTCAGGGTTTATTTACCCCTATGCAGGTGACGCTTGAGGAGTTTCTTGTGTGGAGGATCCATCTGGTGGGCTCAGACGGAATCCTCATTATCTTATCGCTAGATGTTATCTTTTAATATTCCGCTGTTTATCATTCCGCACTCTGTATTTGGTATTGTAATAATGTACTTTTTAAGAAACTCTAATGTACGAGATAGACTTGTGTTGTAACTCATTTTCATTATTGGATCCTTGGAAAAAAATGTGGATCTTTCGGGTTCTCCCTTGGGGCATGCCCGATGGACACCGCTCGCTGTAGTTACTTTCGGGGTGCTTAGTGTCTGATGGAAGACGAGCGCCTCCGTAAGTACGCTATTTCGGGTGGTTCTGCCACATCGGTGGACTTCACCAATTTCTTAGTAGCTCGACCCTCCTTCTTTTCAAAGCCAAAGCTGGGAAACAGAACCCCAACACCTTCACCAAAAACAGGTAGATTGACCATCTCAATGGTCATGGCAGGCCTATTCCTACCAAGGGGCCAGTAGTTAGCCGCCACCGTCTCCTCAACCAAATCATGACCTCCGGAGTACCATCAGGCCAGAGCAAAAGCCTTGTCATAGGCTTCGCAACCCTAATCAGTCCGCAGACCTAGGGTCCCTAGAGTCAAAGGCCTCATCGGAGTCATCTCTGAAGCCAATGGATAGCGGGTATTCATCTTCCCATCTGAGTCGGTAGACGTCATGCCACCGGTCCTCGCGTAGAACCAATATTGTACCCAATCCTTCAACCTCTTGTTCTTCTGAGTGAAGGAGATCTCTAACTTCTCCCCCTTTTGGTTCCTCTACAGCATAAAGCGCAGCTTCCATACTGCACCACCAACTAGCCTTCGCCAACTCATTAAGGCTGGCACTGGAGCTCGTAGTACTCGTAGAAAGTACCAGCGTTTAGCTCCGTGCCATAAGACAAGTAGGCCCAGCAGAACTTACTCAGGGTGACAAATACCATTGGGGGTAAGATGGTGAAGTTGTACCTCGAACGCTTCCAAGACTTGGCGAAGGAAGCACGCTGCCGGGAAGCGAAGGCCACAAAGGAAGACATCCCTGAAAACCATGGCATCAGCGGCCTTTAGCTTAGGAATCGTCTCCCCCTCCGGAGGCTTCACCTTAGCATCACCAAAGCAGCCCAACTGCTGCAACTCCTCAATCATGTCCTTCATCATAAGCGAAGGTCCAAAATCCCACGTCCTAGATGAGCCGGCCATGTCTCCTGCCTCTTCAGCAGTTATCAAATCAGCGACGGAGGCCTCAACTCTAGAAATATCCTCCTCAAGCCCTAGCGCCTCCGCACTGACAATCATACACACCTCAAACCGAGCAGACCACCCACTAGACCTAACACCAAGAAGGCGACAATACGGCCCAAAGAAGGAAGCCCGGCGTGGAGGACTGACAGGCGTAGCCACTTCTAAGACTCAGCAATAGCCCAAAAGGGAGTGAAGGCAAACACCAACTAAGCGAAAACTAGGCGCAAAGGGACAATGTAGAAAGCAACAGCATCGAAAGCGATGGCTCGGATAGGGACGGGGGGACCTTCACCTACCGACCTTTATATAGCCCCCGTCGCGTCGCTTCGACTTCCGGGACCAACGGTCACGTCAGTTCCAAAACACGTCGGTTCTGAAGCCACCGCGACGAATCAAATAATGACACGTCACCAACGCGGCGGTCTGATCCAGGCGTCCTAGGGGAAAGGGGCCAAAGCCGCATGCGCAAAGAGCCTCCGCGCCTCATAACTTGTGGGCTAGGTTTCGAGGGCAAGGCCCCGCCAGGGGGGAAGCCTCCATGCCTCAGAGCCCGAGGACTACGTTTTGAGGGCATGGCCCGCCAGCATCAGACCAAGCCCTCAAGGGGGAACTGTTGGGACACAGTTATGAGACGCAGAGGACAAAGTTCGCAAAAGCTATAAGAACGAACAGCTAACGAGTTTTATGAATAGTGTATAGGGAAAGGAGGCCTAGGCCTTTGCTCGGGAGATCGCGTGAGGCGAAGGCCGGGGAGCTGCAGCGAAGGCGCCAGGACGCGGTCGGGGGCGGAGGCTCTCGCGACACGAGCGAAGGCTATGGCTCGGACGCCAGAAGCGAAGGTCGGGAAGCTCCGGCGAAGGCTTTCCGAGCGGAGGCCCCAGAACCAGGGAAAGCCCCCGCTTGGCGGTATTACTGGGCCGTGGGCCGATGATGGGTCATCGACGGTGGCCCAACAGGCAAAGGCGGTAAAGGAAAGAAGATACCCAAACTACCCCAGGGGGTTTTCATTAGCATAGGAATATTCCGGGAATGTACTGTAATCGACAAGGGATAGAAAATATAAAGAGTAGCTCTAGCAAACAGTGTCCTATAAAAGGGGACGCAAACTCTGTACAGAGGGGAGAGCGACATTAATGCAACCCTAGTCAAGTTCGGGCCCACCATTTCATTACTCTCTCCTTCGCCTAGGGCTCGAGCGAAGGCTATCGTTGTCTTTCTCTACCTCGACTCCTGGAAACCAAGCTTCCCAACAAAGTGCAAGCAAATGGAGAGGAGGGGCAGGGTTTCAAGAATCGTGAAAAGCGACCCCCCAATCCAAGTCCAACAAGGTAATAAATTACATGGTGACATTTGCGAGCAACAAGCATGCATGGCTCACTCACTGCCTCCTCATAGGCTTTGCGTGGCCGGGAGACTAGCAGCAGTTACTGTACCAGCTCCCTTGTTGAAGGAAAGTGTTGTGTGCCTGTGTGGTGCCTTCCTGGCTGACTGCCTCATCACAGTCAGTTGTCACACACACACACAGCTTCCATCATGCGTTGCGTCGTGTGGGGAGGAGAGCAGAATGATGAGCCTTGAATCGGCTTCATGTGCTTCCTGGCTGCCTGCCTCATCACAGTCAGTTGTCACACACACACACACACACACCTGAACCCACGCTGCGCCATTGGCTTCATGTGCTTTCCTTCTTTTAATTTCCCCCACCGTCGCTCACCATGCGTGCCACACCATGCCATTGCCATGCCACCCCGTTTCATCAAAATTTCAGCCCTGGGCTGGGGTGGCGCCCAAGCAAAATCATCCGTATCATCATAACACAAGCAAGGATGACGATGATTGCTAAGCCAAATTTCTAGGATTAATGCAAAATCATCCGTATCATCATAACACATCTCTGTCTGCCGCCAACGATGGATGCAAACCCTTGCCTCGTTGTCAGACATGTTTGTTGCCTGCCTTCGTTCGTGTCAATCTCAATCTATGTCAAGTACAGTACAGCATGTGGCGGGTCGATCAAAACATCACAGCACCGGAAAAGCGCGCGCACCGCTACACAGCTAGGGGACGCCACTGACGAGTCAGTCAGTCAGTCGCCCAACACCCGTATCAGAGCGAATCTGACAAGCTGATGCTACAGGATTCGCGTTCATGCACGTTTAAATTCAGGATATAAAGTTTTGGCAGGTCGGGTGTTACACGAGGACGTCGCGTAGAATGTTCAGATACTAATAAAAAATAAATTATATAATCTATTAGTAATCAGTGAGACAAATTTATTAAGCCTAATTAATTCGTCATTAGCACATGTATTACTGTAGCATCATATTATCAAATCATAAACCAGTTAGGTTTAAAAGATTCGTCTCGTAAATTATGTAATCAATTATTTTAATCTATATTTAATACTCCATATATATATCTAAACATTCGATGAGATAATGAGTAAATTTTTGATGAGAAACTAAACGGATGCCTTACTAGTGCAGTAGGTGGCCTGCTGCCTGCTAGTGGCGCTAGCGCTAGCGCCCAGGGGTAGCCGGGCTACCGTGCCACTTCTATCTGCCTACCGCTAATAGGCTTATTAGTTTGTGCTGATTTGGTTTATAAGTTATGACTGAAAATATTATTGGCTGGTTTAGTGTAAGAGAAAAATAATGTTCATTGGCTAATAAGCCATGGCTTATAAGACTAATACGACCATACGAACAGGTTCACTGACGAAATCCAAAGCGAGCATGCGCTCGAGTAGATGTATGATGCGTTGCAAATCGATCGATCGGTCGATCCATTCTGCTCCTCTCCATGCTGCCTTAGATCTATATATTTGGAGAATTGGAGCAACTTTAGTTACGATATTATTATCATAGGCTGTCATCAAATCAAATCGCTACGAGAAGGCTCGGTCCTCCCGTGACTCTTGACACTGTTGGTGAAAATGGCAGGCATGTATCACACACAACACAATCACACAAGATGAAGATTTGTTGTACCTACTTATCTCAAATCTGTCGCGGAAACAGCCGCACTAGTTTCACGGGCATCTTGTGCTCACGCTCCAGAAGCTGATGGATAGTACTAGGCAGCTCAGCTCAGCGAACAGAGGACTCGCTCGGCCTGTGCAAACCAAACGATCCATCCATAGCCCATTTTTCCACATGGATTCAACAGGGCAGCCCAGCAGCGAGTGGCGCAGACACGTTGCATTCAACTCATCAACCATCTCCGTGTCAGTCACCGTCACCCAGGACGCGTACGTACGCACCTACCAACGACCGTCCGTCCGTCCGGCCCCGGTACCGGTACAGCAGCAGAGGAGAAGGGACGGAGACAAAAACAAGCACAAACAACAAACCCATCCGTCCACGGACGGACGGACGAACACACGACGCAGTCACGCAGCAGATGCAACGGCAGTCGGCAGGCAGACACGGGGATCCAGACCCAAACCAACCCAACCCGGCATTACTCCAGAAATCACCAAATCTCAGCACCCGCGCATCGCATTCAGCGCACCCACGGCCAAGGCCAATCCAATGGAATAAACTTCTGTTTGGCTGGCTTCCCCACATTGCCACGCCAGAGATGCAGCGTGCCATGCAAAGTTAGTCTGCTGTTTGCTTCTCGCCGGAATTGTGGCCGTAGTTTTGGCGACGCCAGAATTGAGATGCGGCGTTGATGGGGTAAAGAACCAAACATGCCCGCGCCAAAGCAATCACCTCCCGGCACCCTCATCAAAGCACATAAATTTACTGCTACTGTTTGGGAATCAGCCCCTCCAGGACAAGATATCAGTACTCCCTCTGTACTAAAAAAAACAATAAAATCATTTTAGACTAAGGCTTAAGTTAAACATTGATAATATAAATCATGAATAACTTTTAAGTTGTTGAGTTTAAAAATATAAAAACCGTATAAATAGATTAGTCTTGAAAAATACTTTCATAAAAATATACATATATTATTTTTTGATAAATATTTTTATAAAAAACAAGAGTCAAAGTTGAAGACCATGTCACCGTCCAAAATGACTTTATTTTTAGTAGAGGGACTATGTACCACGGAGTATATGTACCTCATCAAGGGTTGCCTTGCATTCAGCATATCAATCTGGGCCTGGGGAACCTGCAATACTCTACATTCACCTCACAGAACAAACAGTGGGACAGTACGCACCACATCAATCAGACGCACAAGAAAACATCACGGCCAAACAGTACCACCTCCCTCCTCCCACAATTAATTATAGGGTCGATAACGAGCATAACTAAATCGATGCTGCAAAGCCACGGTGTCTCAGAGGTCACAGCACAAACAAGGTGGGCACAGAGACTGCAATTCAGTACTGGATATTTGGAAATCCATAATTCTGGAGCTTAGACACTAGGCTATCAGACTGTTCGACTAGCATGGCAGTTAGATAAGGCCTACATAGGCAGTGGGCGGAGGAAGACACCGAGGGCAGTTCTTCTTGCAAAGCTCCTAAGGCCCGCCAAGGTGGGCGCCGAGCTCGCCAAGGTCACCATCATCGTCCTGAAGGCGGACAGCATCCAGCTTCTGCCTCAGGACCGTGACTGCGTTCATGATCAGCTCGTAGGCTGTGATGGCGCCGGTTGTTTCTACAGTGAAGATGAAGCTGTCCTCCTTCGCATTGATCTCAACTAAGCCTGGCTTTCCCATGGCCTCAGCGTGCTTGATCACCTCATCATCATAGGTGTATGCCTCAGCATTGTCCACCACCACCTGATAATTTACACAAAAATAAAATGCAGCTGCTCAACACCATGGATTTATTTATTATAAAGGAAAAAATACGCTAGTGAAAGAGACACAAGCAGCTCTGTCAGATGTGGCACCAAGTGGCCCAGCATTGGTGATCAATTACAAGTTTGATTTCCACTAAAGCTGATTAACGACGGACAAATCATTCAAGCTGAACAAGGAACAAAGTGAGCATGAGCCAATTTGTATTTGCACAGCTGCCACGATACAGAAGCTGAACAACCTGAATTAAACAAAACTGGCATGATGAAACAACAGTAAAAACATGTACGGCTCGACCTCACATTATCTCTGCCAACAAGACCAATGAATCATGCCAAGCACTTGGATGCAATTGTTGTCCTAGCAAGGTATTCTATAAAAAATGCTGTCTCAATAACTTACCTACAATATTTACCATGAAATTCCCCCCTTAGGTTTCAGGTGAAGCCTTCATGTGTCATTTAAATACCCTATAATTCTACATTATGCTGTTGTTTCTGTTGAAAGGGACAATTTATGGTTAACCTAAGTGCTCTGAATACCCCATCATTTCAGAAAGCATAACAGCATAGCTGGTGGGCTGCGTTCGTTGCCTTTACAGGGAAGAACCTACATTTGCAAAATAAAAACTGAAACATAAAGGTGTTTCACGGTTCTAATACATGTTAAGAGCTGGTTAGCTTTTACGATGATCAAGATCAGCTTTTGAAGAAATTTGGCAGAAAATTTATTGTTGATGTGATGCGACAAAGGGAGACTTCTGAACCACCACAAGATACCCTGCCTGTTATGGGTTAACAAGACTGCACATCAATCAAATGGATTGTCTTTTCACTAATGGATGGTTTTCATATCAAATATCATCATATGACAGGTTAATCATATTGTATTTTGCCTGTCTCCAAAATCCATAAACATGTTTTCAAATGATGCTATAAGAAACAATCACCAAAGCAGCAAGAGACTAGCAACTATATATTTTATTATGCTAAATCAAATTTACAAAAAAAAAGATTAAATAGAAAATAGTGCACGCATAGGATGATTTAATAACACAGTTCAATGCAGTATAAGGTATGCTTGCACGGGAGGAGTGCGGCGCGCGGGCGGGGGGGGGGGGGGGGGGGGGGGGGGGGGGCGGGTTCTGAAGAGCAGTTGAGTTGAGACTGAGAGGTAGAGAGCAGAGGGTACAAGGGGCTTCTCTGCGGTGACCTTACGAGTCAATAAACAGTGCACACTACATTTGCAGAATCACTTGCTGATTTCCCTCCAAATGATATACTCAATACTGAGTCTTAATGCCCAAAATGCAGGAGATAAAGAAATACAACTTTTGATTAAATATTACTAATGCAAGCTACGATACTCTTTAAGTTTCATTAGAATTTGTACGTGGCTATCCAATTATGGAAGTGTTTTTTTTATAGTTTTTGCATTTGGGTGTACACATTACACTGCAGCTCAATCAATTTTCAGGACATACATGTCTTGAACTGCATGTCAAAACACAGGGTGCGTCGTGTGGCTAACCTGGTAATGGATTAATATCCAAATCCAAACTAGAGGAATCCAAGAAAAATCCAAACATGAAGAATCCACCTCCAGTCCAGTTTAAAACATAGAAAATCCAACCCACCTGCTGAACATCCAAGGTTAATCCAATTAACATCCAGTAAAATGGGCCCTTGTCCTGGAGGTTGGCCTGATGGTGGGTGGCGTAATCCGGCGCGGCACCAGGTAGCTGGTGACATTAGAGAGGAGAGATCCAGAGAAGGAATAGAGCTGGATGGAAGTCTGCTTTAGTCATGGACAGGAGCGTCCGGTGGGGAAGTCTGCTTGGAGGTGGCAGAGGAGCAGCTACTCCACCTAGGTGGTGTCGCACAGAGGAGGCAGCCTTTACCTGTCGCTGCAGTGGGAGACCAGGATGGAGAAGATGCGACATGTGAGGGCACGTGGGCACAGATGAATATCCAATGGATTTTTGGACATCACGTTCTCGTTATCCATAATCCAAAACGTTTTCTGGACTTTGGCGACCTGGACGCCCATAAATTTTTCTCGCCTAGACTCCTAGGCAACACCTTTAGAACAGTGTGTAGGCGGGCCCTCCCTCCCTCCCTCTCTCCCTCCCTCCCTCCCTCTCTAACGAATAATCCCTAGAGAGCATAGACCACAAGCTATCTTACAATTAGGCTCACGAAACTGATATGACAGATTTTGAAATACAGTACAATGCAAACTGCATTAGTGAAGGCATACAGTTACCACTATAGAACTAGTGGTTGAATAGTATCATAGTTGCAGCGTGGAACTGTAAAGTACTACATACTGATAAATATTGAATTCTACGGATCACATCAATGATAGGTCAAGACAAGAAAATAATTCAGAATTACTAGAGAAAACAAGCTGACCTGATTTGCAGAATCAAGCTTAAATACTTTTGTAGGGCTGCTTTCGATCAAGCTTCTTCTCTCTTCCACTGTCAATGTTTCCATTAGTTCTTCATTGATACGTATGTCAGGCTCATACATGAAAGTCACGGTAGCAGCTGGTGACCATTTGGCATGGTCCTTGCCGATTCCTTTCCTAGCAATGGCACGAAGCCTTAGTTCTTGCCCCCGACGCAGCTTTACAATAAGTATGCCCCTGAAATCAGCGACAAACAATAAGCTGACTACTCAATAGCTACTACACTCACAAATTTCAGGCTTCCCAAATGCCAAATGTATCCATATTCAAGGCAAAAAAATTTTTTTAAGGAAATAGAAATAATCGTTTCTAAGCAAACAAATCTGATTCAATTGCCTTCCCTCCAGATTGCCAGTAAAACAAATTCCTAGCAAAAGTTTGCACAGTACAAAGTGCACTGACTTTATATACCCCAAGCAGTGAAAAACAAGGCGCGATTCCGCGCTCGCCTAGGCGCGACTAGGCGCTGGGCGGAGGCCTCCCGCGGGGCCTAGGGGGTGAGGCGGCATCTAGGCGGTGGGCGCGCGCGTTTGCGGAGGCGGCGGCGCCTGGGCGGGATGCGCGCGTGTTTTGGCGGGTAGGAGAGCGCGCGCGCGGGCAGGCGGCTGCGCGGGAAAGAAAGCGGCGGCGCAGGAAGGATCAATTCGCCGGCCACGGTACGTCTCAGGCCGATTCGTCGTGCGCGAAGCTTGTACTTGACGTCGTGGACCCGTTTTCCGCATCACCGGCCATCTTCTCCCTCCGTGCAGGCCTCCTCGCGCCGCATCCGTCCGCCGGCCCGACGCCGCCCCTGGAGCTCCCGTGCGCCCCCTCCTCGCCGGGCCACCACTGCTGGTGAGCTCCACGCCTCACCTGCCTCACTGCCCCTCGCCCCGCCTCTCGGGAACCCCAAGGTGAGGTCCGCCCGCCCCCTGCTCCTCTCTCCTCTGCTCGGCTGCTCCTTTCTATCTTCCTGCTCTGTACGCCTAGAAAACGCCTAGGCGCTAGGCGATGGGTCACCGCCTAGCGCCTAAAAAAACATTGACCTCATGAAAACATCTACACAAGCATAACATGCATCCGTAGCATGTGTTTTACATTTTTTAGTGGATGAAACTTTTGAAAGGTTTTGACACTGAACACAAGAGTTGAAAACAGCTACTAAACAAAAGATACATCTAGAACTATGCTTTTCTATACCTATCATGCTTCAAATCACTACGTATTAGAACAGAGATTATTACTATATGCTCATAATGCAGCTGTCCTAATAAACAGTGCAATACAGGGATATTTCTTTTGCCCCCGCTATTTCAACATATATTAAATTGATCTAACCATTAACACTTATAAAGTACAAGATTGGTAAAGCATGGTTAAAAGACAGTTTAATAACAGTCATATATTGTCCATTGCAACCCTAAGTGCGGAATGCTGATGGCACCAATTTCTTTGTAACAAGAGAATGTGCACAAGAAGCTAGGGGGGAAATGACTGTAGAGGTTTCACCTTTTAACCAGTTTAAATTTAGGCATCAACCAATGAATATTTATGAATGAAATTTGAGGATACTAATGCAACCATTAAGATCCATCACATATAGACTACGGCCCTATTTGGAGCCACTTTTCCCTCTTCACGGTGAAAAAAAAAGCATACGAGACCCCCCAAATGACACGATTCCAGCGCAGCTTTCTCCCCCCGATATTTCACCCACCACACCCTTTCAACGTTGAAGCCAAATAGGTTCCCAGGGAGCCATGGGAGGATCTCCCTCGATTCTTCTTCAACCTCTCCCTACCCCGCCTCATGGACGCCGGTCCTGAGCCCGACCCTCCGCCTCGCCATCGCTGCCCCCTGCTGCCCGCCTTGTCGGCGCCATCCCTCGCCTTGCTGTGCTCAGAGGCACGAAAGGCCGCTGAGCGCCCAGCCCCACCCTCCTCCTCGTCGACACCCCCCCCCCCCCCCCTCCCCCCTTCCCAAAAAAACCACCACCGCCACGTCATGGCCATCCTGTGTACCGACACTGGCTCCCCTTCCTCATGTCGGTGACCGTCCCACTCCCCGTGCCACCACGGTGCACCCATTCCTCGCGCCGGCAGCCTTCCTCCTTCCTGCATCCCCAACCGGCCACCCGGGACTCACCAGAGAAGACGAAGCCCAGGCAGTGCATCTCCCACGGCGGAGAAGACGAAGGCATGGCCACAGCCCGCGTATCCCCAAAACGGTACGATTCTTGCCACTGGACTCTTAGGGAAACGAGTTGACAGAAAGCCAGCTTTGATTCAAAGCGTGGCTGAAAAAATCTGTCCCAAACAGGTCCTACAGCAGTGCATAGGCTGTTGCTGATACAATGAGGCACCACATGACACAAATTCAGCATTCTTGAACACCAAAAGGTCAGAGACAATTAAAAGGGTATAAATAAGTTCCAACCAACTTAGTATAACAAATAGAAAAATTACAGAAGGTAGGCCACGGTTGCTAGGAACGCTGAAGGAACTAGAATATCTACACCACTCTAGAACAAATAAATTTATCCACTAGAAAGAGTTCAATTGTCTGCCAAAGCAAGGAGACATGTTCAAATCTAACCCATGCAGATAACACAATGATAAATGGAGGTCTCAGATTCAATTGATTCCAAGCCTCAAACAACATTACACATTCTGATGGACCCATCATTCAAATCAAAATTATAAATTATTAAGCATGACTAATAGCAGAATGAATTGAGCAACACACAATAAGACCACAAGCAGGTGGGGCAGCTAGCTAAATGATGGATGACTTGCCTATTTTCGTTCGAGGTATTCGCACCAAAGGGGTCGGTGCCACCGAGCGCCTGCTGGTAGGCGCGTGCTTGGTCGACTGGGCAGACCTTTGGATCCATGGACCTCAGGTCGTTGGATGTGACCTCGAGCGTCTGGTCGGAGTCGGTGGCGCGCGCGGCGAGGTGAAACTCGACGGAGCAGTACTCGCAGGAGCCGTCGCCGTCGCAAGCGTCGCAGTCCCGAGAGAAGCGCATTTGCATGGCAGCGGCGGAGGTGAGCGGGATGAGCCCCAGGCGGTGGGCGATGAACTCGTCGTTGAGGACGGAGGAGTTAACCTCGATCTCGACGAGATCGATGGCGACGGTTGGGACTTCGGCGATCATGACACGGCGGAGGGCATTGGCCATGCTGGCGTCGGTGTCGCGGAGCTCGAACTTGGCGTAGTCGTCCTTGAGGTCGCGGATCCGAACGCGGGGGAAGCGCTGGTACGATGCGCCGGCAGGGCGGTCCATCTCCGTCGCGCGCGCGCCGGCTGCCGCCGGAGAGCAGGGTCCTGGGGTTGGTTGCTAGTGTGAGTGCGACGCCGCAAGGGTTTTGGGGCGGGGTGGGGTGGGGAATTGGGAATTTGGGGGGAATACGGCGAGAACGCCGAGAGACGAGCCTCAGAAAAAAGAAAAATGGACGTATTATTATTTCTGTTTCTTTCTCACCACTGCTTTAAAACTTGAAACATTGATTAGGCTTGAGTTATTATTATCATTAACACGTAAAACCGAATCATGTTACATTTTGCATACCTCACTGTTGGAAAGCTTGGTTTTCAGCTGTCAAGGAAAGGCAACGATTGCTTTCGCCCGGTCCGGAACCCTGCGCGAAGGCGAGAGTAATGTGAGGTGGGCCCAAATTTGACTAGGTTTGTATTAATGTCTCTCTTCCTTTGCATAGAGTTTGAGTCTCCTTTTTATACGACTCCTTGCCTAAACTACTCTTTACATTTTCTATCCCTTATCGGTTACGGTACATTCCCGAAATATTCCTATTTTATTACAAGTCTTCTAGGGCAATTCGGGCATCTCCTTTCCTTTGCCGGCGTTGCCTGTTGGGCCACCGTCGACGACCCATCACTGGCCCACGGCCTAGTAACACCGTTGAGTAGAAGGCTTCCTGTGGAGATACGACCCCGGATACCCACGGCAGACCACATGGGCTGCGCCCCCAGGGGTGGCCCAGCCCACAAGAAGAAGCTTTACAGGGCACGATATTGCTCGGCGCCTCCCGCAAGACACCGAGAAGATATCTTGAAGATACTGCGAGATCTGTTAGGATACGTATGATCCCATGATTCCTATAATCTGTTATTACTTTCCGGTTATCTCCTAGATCTAACAGACTTATAATCCTGCCTCCGGACTATATAAGGCGGGCAGGGACCCCTCCAAACTCACACAATATCATATGATAGCCAATACAATCCAACAGACCACAGGAGTAGGATATTACGTCATACTGACGGCCTGAACCTGTCTAACTTGTGTGTCTCTGTTGTCTTCTTGTTCTCGATTACATGCATCTCTACCGATCAATCTACCTTCGTGGGATACCCCTCGGAGGATTGCCGATGATATTCTATCGACAGTTGACGTGCCAGGTAGGGATGTGCGTGATGTTTTCATGTCGAACAAGATGGTACGTTTTACAGGCTCTTCGTTCCTCCCACAGTCCAGCCAGGTCTTCACGGTCGGATTGATCTCGTGGATCATCAACGCTGACAGAGCCGGAGAGCTCATCGAGTCGGTGTAGATCGATTCTACGCCGATCACCCCAACACATGTGACTGCAGATCCGATCTCAGAACTGCCTCCGAGGTCGCCTTCATCGACAACTCGTCGCCTGCCCCCGCTACTAAAGGAGGCAAATCAACAACGACGATATGATCGCATCCATCGATCAGGTTGGCCAGAAGCTCACCGATTGCCTCCCCATCGTAGAATTGGCTCTGACCACTCTGCTTCCATGCCGACCACCCTCTGATCTAGATCTATCGAAGGCTGCTTAGGGAACTATAGGGGTTACGGCCCTACCCTTCAGGCTCACCAACATCGCCGTACACCTACCAAGATGCCCTAAGGAGCAAATTCATCGACAAGGTTGGAGATGTCCATCCTCTCGCCGACCAGCTCCCGCCGGCTGTCAACATGCTACACGTCGGTCGACGCCCCAGAGCATCCCTCCAAACCATCCAAGAGGAGAATCTAGACTCCGAGTCCTAGGGCTCTACGGAGACTATCGCCGAAACCACCGTCGAGCAACCTTCCTTCCCTCCTTTTCCGTGGAGGTGAGATCTTCAACATCAGCGTCGACAGCCCCCCGTAGGAAGGAGAAATCGAGGAGGACCGCGCTGCCCGCGTCAACAGGAATGTCAACCGCACGCAGCGCCGTGCAAACGAGGCTGCCCTTGCGATGGCCGAGGCTTAGCTCGACTCGCAAGGAAGGCCACGCCAACTCCAACGCAACCTCAACGATGTCTACAAGACCCCTAGCGCCAATTTGGCCTAGCCACCAATGAGCTCGCCACACTCCCGCAGACACTGGAGGTCACCAAGGTCACCGCCATGCTTAAAGTGGCGCACTGTTAGGTCAACGAGATCCGCCAGAATCAGAGACCTTCATACTCCACAAGCTTGATTCATCGATCAGCTGCGCTAAGATCTAATCTCCACTCAAGTAGTTTCACTGACCAGCACTACGATAACAGGCAACCCCTCTAGGGGGAGCTAAGGGCAACCGCATTGAACACCCTTGCCAACATGACCAGGAGGTCGACCAGGACGTCTGAGTCCACCTCAAACAATATTCGAGACGCGTGACGACGTATCGACGAGCGTCGCTTCAGTCACCATGAAGAAGTACGTCGCCATCAAGAGTACGAGCAAGAGTTCGGTAACCCAAACTCAGCTCTCGAGTCGCTCAACACCGGAACACTGTAGATCACAGCACCGACAATCCCGAAGGGCCCCCAGCATTCACAAGGGTACTCCGAACACTCCAATGGCCTCGTGGTTTCAAAGTCACTAGGATCGAGCCCTATGAGGGACAGATGAACCCCACATAGTGGCTACAAGCTTACGCACTGCTGTGTGTGCCACCGGAGGAGATACTAGTGTCATGGCGAACTATGTTCCCGTCATGCTCATGCCAACCATGATAAACTGGTTTACAAGCCTTGCCCCGGACTCCATCGAATCCTGGGAAGAGCTAAAGAAGGTCTTCACCGACAACTATATGGGTACATGTACCCCGCCGGGCACCAAGCATGATTTGAACCACATCTACCAGAAGTCGTCCGAGCTCCTTTGTAGCTACATCAGACGCTTTTCTGAGATGAGGAATTATATTCCCAACATCACGGAAGCTGAGGTCATCATCGCCTTTGTTCGAGGACTCCATCATCGCAATCTCTGCTCCAAGTTCAACCGCAAGCCACCCATGGGGATTGGTGAGATGATTACGACCGCCAACTAGTACGCCGACGCCGAAGAAGCCGAAGTGCGCTTCAATGAGGATGTGGGCACTCATCGCCCAACTCGCCGCAGCGACGATCTCCCCGACGACCAGCGCGCCACAGCGACCACCACTATGACGACCACAGTCACCATCAAGACAGTGGTCATGATCGGCCAGAAGGATCCAAGTCTAGTCAATATCATTGCCATCGACCAGATCATATCATCGCCATTGTTGACGAACCTCGCGCTAAGTGCAACTATGACGAGCAATACAAGAAGATCCTCGACGGCCTGTGCCCTCTCCACAAGAATGCCAAGCATAAGATGAAGGACTGCCTCGGCTTGGCTAAGGAGTTCTAGGCTAAAAAGCTAGACGACGACAACAACGATGGAGCTAGAGGCCACCGACCACCTAGGGGCAACAACAATGCCTTCTAGAATCATGACAAGGTGGTCACCACCATCTTTGGGGGCCTCGCCTCCACCGAGAGCAGAAGAGAGCGGAAGCTCACCACCCGCTGGGTGCTCGCCATCAACACAGAAGACGCTGTCGCCAACCCCAGCTATCGCCTCTGGTCTGAGGTCCCCATCACCTTCAGCAGGGTCGACCAGTGGGCAGACATCCCTTACATAGGGCGTTTCCCCCTTGTCCTTGATGCAATCGTCCAGAAAGTGCTTTTCAAAAAAGTGCTCATCGACGGTGGGAGCGCTCTGAACCTCCTCTTTGCTAGAGCCCTAAAGGAGCTGGGCCTCGGGATAGCAGATCTCACACCCTCTGACTCCCCCTTCTACGGTGTGGTACCTGGCAGTGCATCCAAACCGCTTGGAGAGATCACCCTACCAGCACAGTTCGGCATGACAAGCAACTACCGTGTCGAGCACATCAACTACTACGTTGCCGACTTTAACACCGCCCACCACGCCATACTTGGTCGGCCAGCTCTAGCCAAGTTCATGGCTATACCGCACTACCCCTATCTGGTGCTAAAGATGCCTTCACCTATAGGAGTCCTAGCCCTATGGGCCAACCTCTCCATCGCCTATGCCTGCGAGACAGAGTCTCGCTCTCACTGAAGCCATCGACCTCTCCATCCAGATGGCCAACGTGGTCACCGATGCCAAGATGGTGCCCACCGACGACCTGGAGATCCTAGCGCTGGAGCCTCCATGTGCCTCCACCAAGTCCAAAGAAACCAAGGAGGTTGGCCTCGGCCTCAACGACCCCTCCAAGACCATGAAGATTGACGCTCACCTCGACCCCAAATAGGAAAACACGCTCATCTCCTTCCTATGTGCCAATGCCAATGTGTTTGCTTAGAAACCTATAGACATACCAGGGGTACCATGGGAGAAGATCGAGCACTCCTTGAATGTTTCGCTGACCGCCAAACCGATCAAGCAAAAACTCCGATGATTCGTGACAGACAAGAAGGATGCTATTAGGGTAGAAATATAATGGCTCCTAGCTACCGGATTCATAAAAGAAGTGTATCATCCTAAGTGGTTAGCAAACCCTATTCTCATTCAGAAAAAGAATAAAGAATGGAGAATGTGCGTTGATTACATTGATCTTAACAAACACTGCCCTAAAGACCCCTTCGGTCTGCCTCGAATAGATGAGGTTGTAGACTCTACCGCTGGCTGCAAACTGCTCTCCTTCCTCGACTGTTACTCCGGCTATCATCAGATATCCCTGAAGGAAGACGACCAGATCAAGACGTCGTTCATCATTCCTTTCGGTGCGTACTGCTATACCACCATGTCCTTCGGAACTCAAGAACATCGGGGCGACCTACCAAAGGTCCATCCTAATGGGGACAGGGATCCCGATCTTCCATCAGGTATAGATAACTATTGTTGTGGCGGAGAATGACACACCGACCCAGCTTCAGATCAAAAGATTGAACCCTGCAATCTTAGAACCATAACTCCTCTGGTTATCAACCGAGACATGTATCCAGTTGACCTCACCAAGAAGGCTAATCCTTGCCTGCGCAACGAAGAATGCAAACAAGAACAAGAAAGAAAGCAACCAAATTGCAGATGAATGATTAATATCACGAATTTGGGGTCTCACAAACCGATGAACGGCGAAACTATTCTTCACAGATTAATCTAAGCAAAACCCAAAACCTAATGATGGCAGCAGCGTATGATTATAATGGTCCTAGGGTCATCGCCTACCCTGGACATGCCCCCTAATGGGCCCAAACATGATACACGGTCCAACAGACCAAAGACGGTGTCGCAGCACCCTGGCATATTCTGGACGCTGACTTGTTTCAACGATTTCTGTTGATTCTGAAGGGATTTTGATATGAGACCACTTGTATTGGCTTCCTTATCAAATTAGCTTTCCAACCATATGTGGATCGTCGAAAACAAAGTCCGGATGCGTCCTAGGTGACTAGTTTAAGGCAGACTGATCTTGGAGGCCGAGGCAGACTCGAAATCATATTGGACCGGGCCTCCAGTTTCTGTTGAACGTCCTTGCTGGTCATCAATGCCTCCACCTCTTCCTCTAAGTCCCTCATGACCCTCTCCAATGTTCCTAAGTAGGATAATATCATTAGGTAGTAGTCTATTCTCAAAAGTATGAAAAGGATCGCTTAAGAACGAGCTCACCTCTAAATTGAGTTGACGCATTCGAGCCTGGGTCATTGGACCTTGCATGACGGTTGGAGAATCAGTGGGTACATCCGAAGGAGTGATGTCCTCATCATCCTCCCCCTCTTGAAACTAAGTCATCCTCGACTCAAGCTCATCTTCGTCTCCCAAATAAGGCTTTAAATCTGCAATGTTAAAGGTGGGACTAATCCCGAACTCGGGTGGCAACTCAAGTTTGTAGGCATTATCATTTATTTTATCAATTATCTTATAAGGACCAGCTACTCTTAGCATTAATTTAGACTTACACAGCTCAGGATATCTATCTTTTCTCAAATGTAACCAAACCAAATCACCCGGTTCAAGTTTAATTTCTTTTCTACCTTTACTACCAGCAATTCTATACTTTTCATTCATTCTTTCAATATTTGCTTTAGTTGTTTCATGCAACTTATGAATGAAATTAGCACGCTCTCTAGCATCACTATGTGTTCTCTTAGTGGTAGGTAAAGGCAAAAGATCAATAGGAGCGCGAGGATTAAAACCATATACTACCTGAAAAATACTTACCTTGGTGGTAGAATGTTCCGCCCTGTTATATGCAAACTCCACATGCGGCAAACACTCTTCCCACATCTTTAAATTGCACTTTAAAATTGCTCTCAACATGGTGGACAATGTTTGATTCACTACCTCAGTTTGCCCATCAGTTTGGGGATGATATGTTGTAGAAAACAGCAGCTTGGTCCCCAATTTATTCCACAAAGTGCGCCAAAAATGACTCTAGAATTTTGCATCACGGTCTGAAATAATAGTAGAAGGCATACCATGCACGCAAATGATTTCTTGAAAGAAAAGGTCAGCAATATGAACAACATCGTTGCTCTTATGACAAGGAATAAAATGTGCCATCTTAGAAAAACGATCAACCACCACAAAAATACTATCCCTCCCCCTCTTAGTCCTTGGCAACTCCAACACAAAATCCATAGATATATCAGTCCAAGTAGTAGAGGGAACAGGAAGAGGCATATACAAAACATGTGGGTTCAACTGTGACTTAGCATTTTGACATGTGGTGCACCGAGCCACGTACCGTTCTATATCTTGCCTCATCCTAGGCCAAAAAAATGTGTAGACAGCACCTCCTCTGTCTTCTTAGCTCCAAAATGTCCCATCAATCTGCCTCCATGTGCCTCCTGCAACAACAAAAGATGAACGGAGCCAACTAGAATGCATAGGCGATTAGCTCTAAACAAAAACTCATCATTGATCATAAACTTATTCCATGTACGTCCTTCTCTATAATTTAGCAACACGTCCTTAAAATCAGGATCAAGCGCATATTGTTCTTTTACTGATTCAAGCCCAAAAAGCCAACAATCAAGTTAGGACAACAATGTATATCGTCTAGACAAAGCATTGGCGATCACATTATCCTTCCCTTTCTTGTGTTTGATAATATAAGAAAAAGATTCAATAAATTCAACCCATTTAGCATGCCTATGATTTAGATTATGTTGAGAGCAAAAATACTTAAGTGTATCATGATCAGAATGAATAATAAATTCTTTAGGCCACAAATAATGATGCCATATCTCTAAAGAACGGACAAGTGCATACAATTCCTTATCATACATGGAATAATTTAGAACAGGACCATGCAAATTTTTACTAAAGTAAGCAATGGGTTTACCATCTTGCATCAAAACACCCCAATGCCAACTCCACTAGCATCACATTCTAGCTCAAAAGTCTTACCAAAGTTTGGAAGTTGCAGCAATGGTGCGTGTGTGAGCTTGTTCTTCAAAGTGACAAAGGACTCTTCATGTGCCTTTCCCTAATGAAACACCACCCCTTTCTTCGTCAACTCATGCAATGGGACAACAATGGTGCTGAAATCTTTGATGAAGCAGTGGTAGAATCCTGCAAGACCAAGAAAACTCCTCACCTATGTGATGGTTTGGGGAACCGGCCAGCTCTTTATGGCTTCAATTTTTATCTCGTCCACCTCAATTCCCTGTGGAGTTACAATATAGCCAAGAAAAGACACTCGATCTGTGCAAAAGATGCACTTCTCAAGGTTACCAAATAAACGTGCATCACGTAAAGCATTAAAAACAGCACGTAAGTGATCCATATGTTCATCAAAAGACTTGCTATAAATCAATATATCATCAAAGTAAACTACCATAAAACAACCAATAAAAGCTCTCAAAACCTCATTCATTAAGCGCATGAAAGTGCTTGGTGCATTGGTCAAACCAAAAGGCATTACTAACCACTCATACAACCTGAATTTGGTTTTAAACGTGGTTTTCCATTCATCTCCAAGTTTCATTCTAATTTGGTGGTAGCCACTATGCAAGTCAATCTTGGTGAAAATTATAGAACCACACAACTCATCAAGCATGTCGTCTAGCCTAGGAATAGGATGACGATACCGAATAGTAATATTATTGATGGCTCTACAATCAACACACATACGCTAAGTTACATCTTTCTTAGAAACCAAAAGTACAGGAATGGCACAAGGACTAAGGCTTTCATGTACATACCCATAGTCCAAAAGGTCTTGGACTTGCTGCTGAATTTCCTTAGTCTCCTCGGGATTGGTTCGATAGGCAGCACGGTTGGGCAAGGTTGCTCCTGGAATTAAATCGATTTGATGCTCTATCCCTCTCATAGGTGGTAGCCCCGGGTGTCGACGAAATACGGTCGGCAGTCTACCTAGGGGTATGCCCAAGGTAGTAGATTGTTGGTAGACCGATGCGCAAGTCACAAACAAGACGGTGATGCAAGACAGACACGACGTTTTATCCAGGTTCAGCCGCCAAGAAGGCGTAATATCTACGTCCTACGTCTGATTGGTATTGCTGTATGTCAATGAGAGATGTTTTTTAGAGGGATCCCCTGCCCACCTTATATAGTCCGAGGGGCAGAGTTATAGATCTAGAAACTAATCCTAGTCAGTTACAATTGCCATATGTGGTCGGATAAGGATTCCTACTCTAACCGACCAGGATCCTGCTTGATCGCCAAATCTGCCTTGACTCCTTGCGCGGGACTCCAACCAGGTTGGCTGGGCCGCACATCGTCTTTTGGCTGGACCGAACCCATCGATCTAGGCCGGCCCAAGCTTAGCCGTAAGGGTATAGGGGTTAATACCCCCACAGCTAGTCCCCGAGCAACATGTATTATGCTGTGACACACCATTTCAACCTTCTCTGACAAGTTTTGCCCAAGTCCTTGACATCTTTCGACCACCGTCGTCGCCGGAGAAATAGGTTGTCCGAAGAATGTATGGTGCTCTTAAGAAAAAAGAAAAAGATTTCCGTCCCGTGAAGTGTGCCCACTTGTATTTCTGAAAAGAAATGTAAGTGCGTCTCGGAGCGTAGCATCTTTGATCATTAGAGGCGTAGCGGTCAAAAAACAAACACATTCACCGCAAGGTGAAGTGTGCCCACTTAGTCCTTGAGCCTGGTAGTAGGTGAAGTAGGCACATGGTGCCAGGGTCTAAAAAGAATTCCCAGTTAAGTTGAGTACCTAATCGTCGTACAGGCGATACGAGATGCACCGGCAGGTGCATCGTACCGATGTAGTCCCCGAGCTTGCTGGAAGGCGAAGTATGAGCCTTGTAGCAAGGTCTAAATAAATATCTCTCAACTGTATGTGAGTACAAATCACATGTAGCCGAGGAGAACGATTCTCCGATCAGTGGTCGGGATAGCCCCCGAGCACACCAGCTATCGGAGCAGTCCCCGAGCACGATAGTAGTCGGTGTAGTCCCTGAGCACATCAGTGGTTTGGGCGGTCCATGAGCACGACAATGGTCTAGGCAGTCCCTGAGCACGGCAGTGGTCTGGGCAGTCCCCGAGCACTTCAGTGGTCTAGGCAGTCCACAAGCACGGTAGTGGTCTGGGCAGTCCCCGAGCACAGCAATGGTCTGGGTGGTCCTAGAGCATGGCAGTGGTCTGGTCCATCCTTGAACGCAAAAAAGGCATAAAAAACTCGAACGCCATTAATGTATTTATTCGTTGTATTTATTTATCTCTATTCTCTACCAAGTTCAGTCTGACACGCCTGATCAAAAAAGCAAATGGGTATAGTACGTCATTCTGTCTTCTTACTCTTTTTTGTCAAACAATCACCTGGCACCTGTATGGAGGTGCGTCAGTGTGGGCCCTCTTACACTATCAACGAAGAGGCACGTACACTGGTAATGAAGGAGCGCATTTATTAGCGTTGATTTCAAGGTTGTGTGAACAACTGTCTGCGGCACGTGCGCACGACTCCTAATAATCTCGGGCGAACGAAACGACGGAGCTCTTTGTTTTATATAATGTAGATCTGGTAAGTTACTCACACCGTTCCCCATTGTCATCTGCCGCCGCAACCTTCTTCTTCCTCCTGCCAAACCCTATTCCTCCGAAAATCATCGCCAATCCCCTCGCCACTGCATCCACCCCCTTAGTGAGGATAGACCAATGGCAAAGAGAGACGCCCAGAAGAAAGGCGGGGTCATGGCGAAGGAATGGTGGAAGTCGCAGAGCAATGAGAAGACCATCGAGGACCTCGTCACCATGGGAGTGCTTCACAACAAGGCACTCACGGGATGGCGTGCGCCGGAAGGAGAAAGCTTCCCCGATCCACAACCAGGTGAGATTGTGGTTTTTGAAGACTTCTTCAAATGGGGTTTCGAGATTCCAGTGCACCCATTCCTTCAGGGTCTCTGCTTGTACTACGAGATTGGGATTTGCAATCTGCATCCCAACTCGATTCTCCTTATCTCCACCTTCATCCATCTCTACGAGTCTTATGGTGGCTTCCAGCCCCATTTCGACCTCTTTCGCCACCTGTTCTATCTTTGAAAGAAAGGGAGCGGTGGCTCGAAGATAGCCGGAGGCGTCTACCTAAATCTGCGCGACGGCATGAAGGCACAATACTTGCACTGCCCCTAGAACACCTCGCTAGATGAGTGGTACAAGAAGTGGTTCTACATCCGTGAAGAACCAAACACCATCACCCTATGCGATGTGGGGCTGATTCTAGAGAAGAAGAATAGCTAGACAGAGAAGCCCGAGAGTCTGGAGTAGATCACCAAACTGCTCGGGATGATCCCATGGGGAAAGCTAGATGGCCCAAGTGTGGCTGGGAACTTCATCAGCCGAAGGATCTAGCCCTACCAGAAGAGGGTTCATCCAGGCTTCGAGTACCAGGGAGCGCCGATCCAACAAGGACCAGGAAGGAGCCGCTCAACAAGATGGAAATCAAGGCCAGGATTAGGGAGCTCTTCAACCTGGTCGATCCCAATTATGTTAGGCTGAACAACATCGAGCACGCCTTCAAGGTGGCTCGACCTCCCCCAAAGGTAAATGATGCCTCCTTTTAATTGTAGAGTCGTGTTGTAACCATAAATTGACTATTGTCCCCGCTTTGTTCCTCAGTGTAATGGTCGTGACCAGGCAGCAGTGTTTGTGTCGCCCCCCCCCGGTGTAGAGTGGCTTTAAGCTGCCGACCTAGCCACCCAGACCAGCACCAGGATTGACGACATCCATTGGGCGGCACTTGAGACTGTGGAGGACGCATCGACTAGAGCCGCTGGCAAGCGTCCAGCGGCCAGCAAACAACACCAAGCCATCTTCCCCTTGTCGGACGATGAAGTAGAGGATGCGGACATCTTTCGGCTCGTCCCTCGAAAGAGGAGAAGACAGATGGGATCGTCGGAGCAAGGTGGCTCCTCTATGCCAGCAGTGGTCGCATCACCGACCACTGCCACATAGAGGACAAGCGAGGGAAATGCCAAGCATCAAGCCCCGACGCTTGTACCAAAGGTGGAAAGAGACCCGGTGGAACCTGCAAGCACGCGGAGCTGGGGCGGTCGAGGAGACGTTCCTTCGCAACATCATTCCACAAATCGAAGCTGTAAGTATCTATATCTTTGATGTAAGCTTGTAATTTGCATTGGATACTATTATCCTCTGAACTTGTCTCTGATATATTAGGTCAGCGTCCACTGAGAACCCCGACCAGCTTGCCGGGTGCAGCACAACTTCGCCAGCTATGGCGGGACAAACTGCCCAGTAGCCAGTCGTGGAAGAGCCTATAGCAGGAACTCCGCTGGGACCTCAGTAGGTGGACAACCAGACGCCAGTCCCCGAGTGGCTGGTCGAGAAGACAGCCGAGCAGAGTACAAGTGCTCCGAGCACAAACCCTGCTGAGGCGGATACCATGACTCCAAGGGAGCCGGATCTAGCTGAGGAGCAGCAGCCAGAAGTGGCCTAGAGCATTCTTGCCGATGCGGTGGCTCGTGGAAAAGCCCTGGTGGTCGTGGAGTCTGCAGACTCCAGACCAGCGCCACCTCCCGAACAGGAGGCTGAAGAGGAAGAAGTAGAAGAGGTCCTAGGCCATCCCCAAGATAGACGACAACATGTATATGTGTCGCGCTATCGGAACAACGAATGGGTTATGCACGAAGAAATCCCAGAGGTTGAAGAGACCCTAAGAGTCGAATGGGCAGCCAAGCGTCTGGTGACAGAAGTCCAGGTATGTTTGGCTTGAATCTTTGACCCTGTTATGTAGTCAAAACTATTTGACTTAGCTTATCTGTATGCAGGACTTGATGAAAACCGTAAAATACCGAAAGAGGTGCTTCGACCAGATTGAAGGAATCACGGCGACCAATAAGGAACTTTCGGCCGAAGTGGAACGCTTGCGGTGCCAACTTGAAGCCACCGACCAGGAGAGGACAGATCGAGAAACACAGAACCAAAACCTAGTCGGCCAGCTCAATAACAAAGAGCTAGAGAAAACAAGTAAAGTTTCATCTTATCGTAGCAAGTGCAGGACTTGTGTTGTTGTATTCTTGGTAGTAACAGCTGTAATGCAGGTTTAGAAACTAAAGTGGCCCGCCTCCAAGGAGAATAGCCATGTGACCGCAGAGTGTGGTCACCTGAAGGAGGACAACGTGAAGCTAGCACGCAGCCAGTCTCAACTCTAAGACCACACCAACAAAATGAAGGAGGAACTAAAAAGTAAGTATTCCAGATCACCTTCCTCATTCTGTTGCCCACCTTGCCTTGTCGTGTTTTCACATTTGATGTCTTGTACTGTGTTCAGTTTTGAAAGTCAATGCCAAGAAGCACTTAGAGGCCGTGATCAGAGAACGTGATGACTAGAAAGCACGATGCCTCAAGGCCACCGAGGAGCGGGACACGTGGAAGAACCGGTGCTAAGAAGTGGCAACTGGCATTGTGCCCGTCCTCGACCTTATCGACCCGATGCTCACAGAGGAAGAGCCGAGGACGCCCCAGCTCAGACTGGTCGAGAGATGCAGACAAGCGTGGGGATGGTTCTAGGAGTTCATGAAGGAGGCTGGTGAGTACACGGGTGCCCATGTACTAAGCATGGTGCGTGCCCACTACCCCTTGATCGATCTCAAGCGCCTAGAGGCTGGGTACCCGAAGGAGGTAGACCCAGACAAGGCAGAGGAGCTTCGGACGGCCCAGCTGGACTTGTCATCAAAGATAATTGGCGATATTAACCTATGTGGAGGTGGGACAGCACCTGTACAGGGTACGCCATCGACGAGTCAGCTGGAAATGCCATCAGCTACAAGCCAACCATCGAAGCCTGCGGTCTCGACCAGCTAGGCACCGGCGGGGCCATCCCCTTCAGCTCAACTAGCACAAGAGTCCCCAAGACTCGAGTAGGGTATCAGAAGCGACGAGCAGTAAGTGCCATGCGCCCCGACCAGCCAATGTAATAGGCTTAGAGCTGTAGAAGGAGGACATAGTTGTGTTATTGTGAACTTGAGCCTCTTCAGGCAAGCTTATAATAACGTAACTGTATATTATTATAAGCTCGTTTGCTTTGTATAAAGCGTATTTAAGCTTGATACTTTATGTTGGTGTAACTAAGTAAGAACGTATTAACATTCTGTTTAGTTGTACCATCGTGCTCGATACATCATCCCGAAAAGTTTGTGCAGCCCTAGTTTTTCATGTGGTTGGAGTGTGAGGTCCGGTGACCTGTGCACACATAGACACAGACAAGTTAAACCAAGGGGGACCTGCCGATCACCCGTAACGTAGAGAGCGGATCCCATGCACGTATTGGGAGGAACCGGAGATAGGGCCTGCTCCAAAAACCGTAGAAGGAGTGGTGGTCGGTTTTTACTGGCTAAGTTAGAATAACCATAAAATTCGAAGTGACACATTAGAGTGGTCAGAGAAATCATAATTGCTTTATTGAAGTAAATCGAAAGTACAAAAGGAGTACATATCTCAGTAGTTAAGCATAGAAACGTCTAAGCTTGTCGATGTGCCACGAGTTTGGTACGTCCGTACCGTCTAGGCGAGCTAACCTGTAAGACGTTGGTCGTGTAACTTCCTTGATCATGAATGGTCCCTCCCATGGGGTTGCAAGTTTGTGGACACTAGCCTGGTTTGTCTTCCACTTCAGGACCAAATCCCTGACCACAAAGAACCGCTCTTTAACATTTTTGTTGTAGTACCTGCACAAAACAGCAAGGTATTTGGCCATACGTACGCAAGAATCGAGCATTTTCTCTTCTACGCTATTTACTTCTAGCTCCCGTACTTCATTGACCTTGCCCTCGTCGAAGTTCTCTACCCTTGCTGGTCTGAAAGCTATATCTGGTGGGAGGACTGTCTCAGTGCCATAAACCATAAAGTATGGTGAGACGTCAGTGTTACGACTAGGCTGAGTTTGGAGGCCCCAGACCACGGCCGGTAACTCCTTGAGCCATCTTTTGGGAGCTTTGTCATTTTCTCTGTACATCCTCTTCTTCAATGCATCCAAGATCATGCCATTTGCCTGCTCAACTTGTCCATTAGCTCTAGGGTGCGCCACCGAGACGTATTTTACTACTATGCTCCTTTCATCGCAGAAGTCCCAAAAAATGTTCCCGGTGAACTGAGTACCCAGATCAGTGATGATGCTGTTGGGTATGCCGAAACGGTGGATGACCTAGTCGAGGAACATGACAGCCTTTTCCGAAGATGCCTATACCAAAGGCATGTATTCTATCCACTTAGAAAATTTGTCAATCAGCACAAAAACACATGTAAATTTCCCAGGAGCTAGTTTGAAGGGCCCGATCATATCTAGTCCCCAGCATGCAAAGGGCCAAGAGGCTGGTATCATCAGGATCTCATGTGCTGGTATGTGGATTCTTTTGGCGAAGAACTGACAACCCTCACAGTGGTGGACTAGCTTCTCTGCGTCGGCTACTGCTGACGGCCAATAAAACCCTGCTCAGAAAGCCTTACCGACCAGTGTTCTTGAGGCCGCATGGTTGCCGCAGGAGCCAGAGTGGATTTGGTCTAGGAGATGTTCGCCTTCTTCCTGGGTTATACACTTCATCAGGATTTCTTCCTTTGCGTTTTTTGCGCCATAACTTGCCATCGACAAGCAGATACTGCTTACTGTGACGCATTAGGCGCTCGTTTTCTATCCGATCAGTATAACCACTGCAATCTGTTAAGTATTTGATGAAAGGTACTCTCCAGTCTAGCTCATGAGTGGTCAGAGGCGGCTCGGTTGTGCTTGGCGCCGGAACCGTAGCCACCAATTGCTGGTCCGGAGCTTTGTCGACCGTGGAATCTTCCTCTTCGATGGAAGGCGTGAGCAGGTCTTGGACGAATACGCCATGTGGGATTTTGGCTCGGGATGATCCTAACTTTGACAGCGTGTCCGCTGCTTGGTTCTTGTCTCGGACCATGTGTATGTACTCGATGCCATAGAACCTGCCTTCCAGCTTTCTTATCGATTTGTAGTATGCGTCCATCTTTTCACTGGTTGTGTCCCAGTCCTTGTTGAGTTGGTTGATGACCAGAGCTGAGTCTCTATAGACATAGAGACATTTAACACCAAGCTCGACCGCAATGCGTAAACCATGCAGGCATGCTTCATACTCGGCGGCGTTATTAGATGCTGGGAAATAAATCCGAAGCACGTACCGGAGCTGCTCCTTGGATGGTGACACAAAAAGAACCCCTGCTCCCGCACCGTCAATGTTGAGAGAGCCGTCAAAATACATAGTCCAATATTCATCGGATCCCAGAGAGGCAAGCGTGCTTAAGTCTGTCCACTCGACGATGAAATCGACGAGTGCCTGAGACTTGATTGTAGTACGGCTTGCAAATTCCAAGGAGAATGGGCATAGCTCCATTGCCCATTTGACAATGCGCCCATTCGCATCCTTATTGCGAATGATGTCCCCCAAAGGGTACTCGGTCATGACCACCACACGATATCCGTCGAAGTAATGTCTCAACTTTCGGGATGTTATCAGTATGGCGTAGAGTAGTTTCTAAATCTGTGGGTACCTGGTCTTAGATTCATTGAGTACCTTGCTAACGAAATAAATTGGCCGCTGTACCTTATAGGCGTGGCCTGGCTCGTCACGCTCGACCACCATGGTAGTGGAGACCACCCGATTGGTTGCTGCAATGTAAAGTAGGAGGGTTTCATCTTCTCTAGGAGCAGTGAGGACTGGAGGTGATGTAAGGTAATGTTTTAGCTGCGTAAAGGCAACGTCTGCTTCTTCTGACCACTCAAACTTCTTGGATGCTTTGAGCAGTTTGAAAAACAGTAGCCCTTTTTCTCCTAATCTTGATATGAAATGGCTTAGGGCGGCCATGCATCCGGTAAGCTTCTAGACATCCTTCACCTTCTTAGGGGGCTTCATGTCTAAGACAGCTTTGACTTTCTCCGAATTAGGGCGTATGCCATCGTAACTGACGATGTTGCCTAGCAATATGCCAGAAGGAACACCAAAGATACACTTCTTTGGGTTTAACTTCCATTGGTATGTATTGAGGGCCACAAAGGTATGTTTTAGGTTGTCAACAAGGGTATGTGCTTCCTTGGTTTTGACAACTACATCATCCACATAGGCCTCTACTAGGTCATCTTTTATCTCGTCTGCGAGGCAGGCCTGAATGGCGCGTTGGTATGTAGCCCCGGCGTTCTTGAGCCCGAACGACATAGTCATGTAGCAGTAGGCGCCGAAAGGCATGATGAAAGATGTCTTGATCTGATCATCCTTTTTGAGAGCAATCTGGTGATAACCAGAGTAGCAATCGAGAAAGGAAAGCAGCTCGCAACCGGTGGTTGAATCTACAACCTCGTCTATGCGAGGTAAGCCGAAGGGGTCCTTAGGGCAGTGTTTGTTAAGATCAGTATAATCAACGCACATTCTCCATTCATTATTCTTTTTGCGTACAAGAACTGGGTTGGCTAACCACTCCGGATGATATACTTCTTTATTAAATCTGGCTGCCAAAAGCCATGTGACTTCTACCCTAATCGCCTCCTTTTTGTCGCGAGCGAACCGTCGTAGCTTCTGCTTGATTGGTTTGGCCTTGCTGTTGACATTTAAGGAGTGCTCGATCAAGTTCCGAGGTACACCGGGCATGTCGGTAGGTTTCCATGCAAACACATCCACGTTGCTTTTCAAGAACCTGACGAGCGCGTCTTCCTATTTGGGATCCAGGTTGGCCCCGATAAGGGCCATTTTGCTGGAGTCGCCATCGATCAGCTGGATCACCTTATGCTCCTTTGACTTGATGTTCTTGCGTGGGGTCTCGAGGTCTGGGATCTTCAGGTAGTCGGTTGAGGTCTCCTTAGCGTCGAGCACGGTCTCGGCCATGCGAATAGAGAGGTCGTGGGCCTCTACTATTTTGAAGCTATCGTCCTCGCAGGTATAAGCTGCGTATATGTTGCTCCTGAGGGTTAGAACCCCCTTCTCAGTAGGCATCTTGAGCACCAGATACCTGTAATGAGGTATGGCCATGAACTTGGTGAGCGACGGTCGACCAAGAATAGCATGGTAGGTGCCGTCGAAGTCAGCGACCACGAAGTTGACGTAGTCGGTGCGGAAGTGGTCCGGAGTCCCAAATTGCATAGGTAGCATGATCTACCAAGAGGTGTAGAGCTCTGTCCAGGGAGAACGCCCCGAAACTGTGCTTCATACGGCTTCAAGTCCGCCTGGGCTATTTTCAGGGTGGGCAGACTATTCTTGAACAGTATATCAATAGAGCTGCCGCTGTCGATCAGTACCCTGTCGAACTAAACCTTGTTGATACAAGGGTCGAGGACCAGGGGAAAATGCCCTGGCTCAGGTATGGCGGCCCATTGGTCCTTCCTGCTGAAGTAAATTTCATGGTGAGACCATGGTGGGAGCCACGGATCGGTGAGAAGGTTGTCGGTGTTTGCCACGTTCAAGCAAGCACGGGCAAGCAGCTTGCGTTCTCATTTGGTCTCAATGGACACCTTGCCGCCGATGATGGTGTGCACGCGATCGGTTGGCTTGACGTATTTGTGACGAGGGTCTACATCGTCGTCGTCATTATCCTCGTTGCGCTGTTCCCCTGCGTCGTTAGGCTTGTCGGACGTATCCGGAGCCTATTGACGCGTGTAGATAGTCTTGAGGATGTGGCAATTCTCCATGGTATGGTTCGACTTAGGATGGAGCTGGTAGGGCCCCTTCAATGCTTTAGCGTAGTCATCTTCGTAGTTACGACATCCGCCCCCCTTTTTAACGGTATTGACCTCGCCGTCGTCTTCCCGAGCACGCTTGCTCCTGTAATCGTCACGGCGGTTGCGCCGCTGATTACGTTGGTCGCGGTGGTCGTGGGAGTCATTGCGCCGGTTACGGCGGTCAAAATTGTCGTTTCGACCACAACTACCGCGGTAATCGTCGTGGCGTGGAGGGTGGTCAGAGCGTGGAACCCTTGCTGCTTCTTCAACAATTATCTTTTTAGTATCGTCGGCATCTGCATATTTCATAGCGGTGGCCAAGAGCGCTGTGACTGATTTGGGTCTCTTCTAGAGGAGCTTGTCTCTTAGGGCATCGTGGAAGCGGAGACCAGTGACGAAAGCCTCGATTGCCTCATTGTCAGAGATTGATGGGACCTTGATGCGCATCTCCGAGAAACGCCGAACGTACTCACGTAGTGGTTCATCTTTCCGATCTTGGATCCGTTGCAGATCATACTTGTTGCCGGGTTGTTCACAAGTGGCGATGAAATTGTCGATGAAGGCCTGCTTGAGCTCCTACCAAGAATAAAAATAGTTCGCTGGCAAGCTAACCAGCCATTGGTGACCTGCATGACCAACAGCGACTGGGAAGTAGTTAGACATGACGTGCTCATCAGCCATGGCTGATCGGCACGCAGTTTCATAGAGCATGACCCATAATTCGGGGTTTTCCTTGCCGTTGTATTTCTGAAGTTTCTCGAGCTTGAAATTCTTGGGCCATATGACTTGGCGAAGGTGCGGAGTAAACTGCTTCAGACCTAGCGGACCGTGGGTGGTGTCATACTCCATACGGCGGTGGCTTTCGTAGGATGCTCGATCATCAGCTCTCTGGTTGATGCAAGCGCGCAGATCCCGTCCACAGAGGTAATGACGGAGATCATTATTGCCATCGCGGCGATCCCGATTGCCATCTGGATTAGCTCTGCGATCGTGGTTATCGCGGCGATTGTCGCGGTTGTCCCGGCGGTCATTGTCCCGACGATGGTTGTCATTCTGGCCACCATCATGGCCATCGTTGTTGCGCGAGCCACGTTGGTTGAGTGGCTGTGAATGACTTGGGTGCTGGTGGCTGTGGCTTGACTCGACTAACACGGATGGAGCCCGAGCTTGGTTTGCAATCTCCGTGGTCTGGGCCATAGCAGCCGTTAGATAGGCTTGTATTTCGTCATGAACTGCTTGGGTTTCTGGGGTGTTCGGTAGCCGTTGCATTGTCGCCATGGCGATGGCTATGTTAGCACTTGTAGTCCTGAAGACTTGTTTGTCTCCCACCCCGTTGAAAGCGTCGTTGAGGTCATGTGGCTGGACCCTTATGCGCCATGCCTCCTGGTCTGCTTCAGCTTCAATTTGCCGACGATTAAACTGATCAATGTTACGTGCTTCGCATGCAGTCCTTTCTTATTCTTTTTCGCCAACTGCCGGTGGTTCGTCATTGCTGACCATGTTGATCAAACCCCCTCGCCTTGGTGGAAAAGACAGGAATTGTGGGAATCTCAGGGCGTGATCCAGGATATTCAGATCGTACTCGACGCCTTCATCCTCGTGATGCTGGAGCTTGGTGTGGATGGAGGCATCAGATGCGGTGCCAGACAAGAAGCTAGAGTCACCCTCTTGGATCGTGTGGACGGATCCTTCATGATGATCTTCAATCCGGACCATGTTGACGAAGTTGCGTGGCTTCTGCCGAGGTCAGCGCATAGAACATAGGTCCGGGCGGCGTTGTAGGTTGTACGTGTAGCTAGAAGCAGTGTTTTGTAGGCCATAGGGTTGGACCTGGTGGTTCTTCCTCGAGGCTTCATACTCGGAGAGTCAGAGACCTGTTGCGAAGGTCGGCTGGTGACGAGCGGAGCGCCCCTCAGGAGTAGATATGACCACGAGATCTGTTCTAAGTCACGTAGGACGACTGGTCCAAGCTGGTCGGATAGATCTATTGTGGGGAGCGGTTACCTGCTCATTAGGTTGACTTTGAATTGTACTTACCAGAGCTAGGGTTTTAGCGAGTTTGGTGCCGACCTGATCGATGGAATCGAGCAGGTTGGTGTTGTCGATCTGCTTCCCTTTGTAGTGGGGAAGCGGATGACAGGTCGTCGGCATGGCTGAAGGTGACGTAGGCATGGTCAGAGCTAGATGTACCATGGTTGGAGCCAGATGTACCGTGGTTAGAGCTAGATCCATCATGGTCGGAGCCGTAGCCGTAGTGGTCGGAGCCGTATCCATAGTGGTCAGAGCCGTAGCCGACGCAAGTGAAGTAGTGGTCGACGCAGAATGAATCCACGCCTCCCCCGTAGTCATGGCGATGGCGTCGTTGGAGCCGGTGGTCTAGGTGATCTGGCCGATGGTGAACGTGAGGCCGTTGAGAGTAGCCATGGAGCCGGAGGTGATGACCGTCTTGTTTGCTTGGAGAGCAATATGCACACCCTCTACCTGGTGCGCCACTGTCAACGAAATATGGTCGACAGTCTACCTAGGGGTATGCCCAAGGTAGTAGATTGTTGGCAGACAGATACGCAAGTCACAAACAAGACGGTGACGCAAGACAGACATGAGGTTTTATCCAGGTTCGGCCGCCAAGAAGACGTAATACCTATGTCCTGCGTCTGATTGGTATTGCTGTATGTCAATGAGAGATGTTTTTTTAGAGGGATCCCCTGCCCGCCTTATATAGTCTGGGGGCAGAGTTACAGATCTGGAAACTAATCCTAGTCAGTTACAATTGCCATATGTGGCCGGATAAGGATTCCTACTCTAACCGACCAGGATTCTGCTTGATCGCCAAATTTGCCTTGACTCCTTGCGCGGGACTCCAACCAGGTTGGCTGGGCCACACGTCGTCTTTTGGCTAGACCAAACCCATCGATCTGGGCCAGCCCAAGCTTAGCCGTAAGGGTATAGGGGTTAATACCCCCACACCGGGGGTATCTTAGCTGGAAAAATATCCTCATACTCCTACAAAAGGTTAGTGACAGCAGGAGGCACCGAGCTAACAATATCATCAAGCAAAAAATAGCTCGTTTGCATACCAAAGCATAGCAAATATCATCATCAAAAATTTCAGCAAAGTCACATTTTGTTGCTAGCATGACACCACCCTTCAATTTAATCCCCTCGGCCTTAGAAATAGATGTAGACTTATCCTTTTTAGGTGGGATAATAGAATTAGCAACTTGCTAATTTTCAGATTGAACATTATTCAAACTAGCAGCGTGTTCTATATCATCTTGTACAATTTGAGCAGGGGTCAAAGGTACCAAAGTAATTTTCTTTCCTTTATGCACAAAGGTGTATTTATTACTTCTACCATGGTGTGTAGCATCATTATCATGTTCCTAAGGATAACCCAATAAGAGTGAATAGGCTTGCATAGGTACCACATCACAATCAACAGAATCAGCATAAGAACCAATGAAAAATGAAACTCTACAAGTTTGTGTTACCTTTGCTTTTCTAGAATCATTTAGCCACTGAATATGGTATGGACGTGGCTGCAGGCGTGTGGTCAAGCCAAGCTTCTTGACCAAATTAGAACTCACCAAATTATTGTAGCTACCTCCATCAATAATGACATGTGCTCGACGGTTGCTGATGACAAAGAAAATCTAGAACAAGTTATGGCGTTGTAGCTTCTTAGGTTGCTGTACTTGTGAGCTAAGCAACCACTGTACAATGATGCTTCTATAGGACATCGTGGCCTCGTCACCAAGGACTTCACCATCCTCCTCATCTATATCTTGGTCTTCTCCATCCTCAATGTCAGAGGTGCTGATGTAACCATCTTCTGTAGCAATGTATGCCTGCTGACTTGGGTAGTCCTTCTGCACATGGCCAATGCCATGGCAGCGGTGGCACTGAATGCTCGAAGTGCATCCCATCGATGCAACGGATGAGGCACTCTTGGTAGGCACCTACAAAGAATTTTTACCTAAATCTAAAGGTCATGTGGGAGGTGCCTTAGGTGTAGCGGTAACTCTAGAGGCTACTGGTCGCTTGCTCGCTGGTGGAGGTGCCCAAAAAGTGGTTGGCTTTGTTAGCCCCGAAGATGGTGCCGAGCATGGCATGTATGTGGTGCTGACCTTGCTCTTGCTCTGCTGTTCACGCCCCAGCAATTTCTTTTCTACAAGCATAGCAAACTAAAATAACTGGTTGACAGTGTTAAAATCTTTATAATCAACAATGTCCTGAATCTCATGCCTCAAATCTGAATAAAAACGACAAATGGAATCTTCGTTCTCCTCCACAACACTACAACACATCAATCCCTTTTGGAGCTCACCATAGTAATCCTATACAAATTTCTCTCCTTGTTCTAAACGCATCAATTTCTTACGCAAGTATCTATGATAAGAAGGAGGAACAAAATGATCACACATAGATATCTTAAGTTCTTCCCATGTACTAGGTAAAGCATCCTGTGCAGCTAGCCATTCCACCAAATAATGGCAAAGTCCTTAAACTCACTAATAGCTTATCGAACTCTATGATGCTCAGGCACAAGGTGGGCACTACACTTTTGTTCTACCATCATCTCCCAATCAAGATATCCCTCAGCATCATAATGACCCAAAAAAGATGGTATTATGAACTTAATCTTAGCATAAGGATCATCGGGCACACGGTGATTATTACCTTGATGGTGGTGGACACCACCCATACCTGTCGTGTTGCGACAAAGATGTCATCGTAATCTTGTTTGTCGGAAGGCTACTTGATCTATGTTTCTAGGGGCATTATGCACCGTGTCTTCTGGTAAGAGACCATCGATGTTGCTGCTGGAGACATCGTTGTTGACCGCCACCAAGGTTTCCAACTCAGTAACCTTGTTAGTTAGCGTGGAAATTCATTTGTCTAATCTCTCCATGTTGTTGCCAATGTTGAGTTCAATGAGTGTGTCAGTGATAGCCTTCCTGATGGCCTCATTCATCCTTTTTTGGGCATTATCTATAGCAGCTTGTAGTTGCTCTTGGCTGACACACTTGTTGAAATCCTTGGGACTGTTATCTCCAGTCTGATCACCTCCTGCCATTGTAAACACAAAAACAGAAACAAATGGTAAAAGTTATCCCTACCAAATGACTACGTGGTTGCAGTGGTGTCACTTTTCATAGCAAGTGGAAGTGTCTTACCAAGCTCTTACAAAGTTCTTACCAATGCAAGCAGTAGGCGGTACAACCGGTGGCTGGTTCGTGATACCTGTGAGGCAGTGGTACCAAGATTACAAGGCCCTTTTCTGTACTGATCTGAAGAGTTTATGGAGCTTGAAAGACACACAAAGAATAATATGTATATTTGGCACATAAGTCAGTAACAGAAAGTAATGTTGAATTATAGTCCAAAGTACTTGTTCTCATTGCTGGTCTAAAATGTTCAAAGTACCAGTGTGTGACAAACAAGTATGGTGGATAGTAAGGTGATAGGTGTGTGAAAAATAAGTATGGTGGATGGCAACAGCAACACAAATAAGAAAACCAGACAGCACACGCTAACACAACTCACTTTGGCCTTCTCTATGTGCTCCTTTAGATATTGTTCCTCTTTTGTCCCTCTCCTTTTTCTATTTTTTTAGGCTGTCGTTGTTTTTTTGGGAAAGTTTGACTTTTTCTTTTTCTTTTTTTGATATTTTCCTTCACTTAGGAGCACAAAAGAAGTAACCACAAAAAATATGAGCTTAAATAAATGAAAGGTGTGGCCCCTGGAAATTTCAGAAGACGTGCTCAAAATTGACAAAAAGCTTATGACCACGAAAAGAGGATCTTGTGACCAGTTTTTGACCAAAAAAAATTGACCCAGCAAAGCAGGGGATGGATGGATCCAAAATTTTTTTCTAATCGAGTTTGATATATGGAACGTCAAAATCCGAGTTCATATGTGAAAACTAGACCAGTTTTAAGAATTGGCTCCGAATTAGAGGACAAAACAGAAACAATGTACGTAAAATTGGTCACGGCAGCAAGTATTTAATGGAAACGATAGGGGAAAACACATGAACTAGACTCTAACATGACCTAACTAGCAACAAGACCATGACTAGGACACAAACTCAACACAACGGATTCTAAAACTGAAATATGCAAAGACTATGGCGTGGAAGGTTCTAGGATAGGAAAAAATATGGCACTGGACTATGGGATGAATGCGAAAGACTCAAAATTAGGGGATAAATGTAAACCTAATGGTATAACCTGGCTCTAATACCACTTAATGGGGATGGGGATCACGATCTTTCGTCAGGTATAGGTAACTATCGTTGTGGTGGAGAATGACACACCGATCCGGCTTTAGATTAAAAGATTGAACCCTGCAATCTTAGCACCACAACTCCTCTGGTTATTAACCGAGACATGTTTCCAGTTGACCACGCTAAGAAGGCTAATCCTTACCTGCACAACGAAGAACACAAACAAGAACAAGATAGAAAGCAACCAAATTACAGATGAATGATTAATATCATGAAGTTGGGGTCTCAAACCGATGAACGGCGAAAATTTTCTTAACATATTAATCTAAGCAAAATCCAAAACCTAATGATGGCAGTGGCATATGATTATAATGGTCCTAGGGTCATTGTCTACCCTAGACATGCCCCCTAATGGGCCCAAACATGATACACGGTCCAACGGACCAAAAGATGATGTCGCAGCACCCTGGCATATTCTGGATACTGATTTGTTTTGATGATTCCTATTGATTCTAAAGGGATTTTGATGTGAGACCCCTTAGATTGGCTTCCTTATCAAATTATCTTTCCAACCATATATGTATTGTTGAAAACAGAATCTGGATGCGTCCTGGGTGACCAGTTTAAGGCAGACTGGTCCTAGAGGCCGAGGTAGACTCGAAATCATATTGGACCGGGCCTCTGATTTCTGTTGAACATCCTTACTGGTCATCAATGCCTCCACCTCTTCCTCTAAGTCCCTCATGACCATCTCCAATGTTCCTAAGTAAGATAACATCATTAGGTAGTAGTCTATTCTCAAAAGTATGAAAAGGATCGCTTAGGAACGAGCTCACCTCTAAATTGAGTTGACGCATTTGAGCCCAGGTCATTGGACCTTGCATGACGGTTGGAGGATCAGTGGGTACATCCAAAGGAGTGATGTCCTCATCACATCCAAATATGCCTCGACCAATAGATCGGCTGCAATGTCGAAGCTTACATCAACGATGTGGTCATCAAGTCCAAGACCGCCGATAATCTCATCGCCGACCTTGAAGAAATGTTCGCCAACCTGAAAAGGTACTGATGGAAGCTAAACCCTTCAAAATGCATCTTTGGAGTTTCATCCGGTATACTCCTAGGATACATCATCAGTGCCCGTGTCATTGAACCCAACCTCAATAAGGTCTCCGCCATTACCAACATGAAACGTCTTACCTACGTAAAGGACATACAGAAGCTTATAGATTGCATGGCTACTTTATATCATGCCTCGGCAAAAAGGGACTACCATTCTTTAAACTCCTCAAGGCCTCCAAGCGCTTCTCCTGGTCAGAGGAGGCAGTACAGCTTTTGAGCAGCTCAAGTTGTTTCTAATGAAGCCTCCAATCATGATGGCGCCTCGACCAGATGAAACTCTACTAATCTACATCGCCGCCACTTCTTGCATCGTTAGCACAGCTATCGTCATCGAACATGAGGAGCCTGGGCATGCCTATAAGGTGCAACGTCTGGTCTACTTCATCAGTGAGGTCCTTAACGGGCCCAAAACTCATTATCCTCAAGTTCAGAAACTACTGTATGCTATTCTGATCACGTCACGCAAGCTCCACCATTACTTTGAGTATTACAAGTTTGCCGTGGTCACCAAGTTCCCTCTAGAGGACATTCTCTACAACAAAGAGGCCAACGGCCACATCATCAAGTGGGCTATCGAGCTCAGCACTTACTCCATCGAATTCAGAAGCAGGCCTACCATCAAGTCATAGGCGCTCGTTGATTTCGTCACTGAGTGGACCGAGATCTAAGAGCTCATCACCGCCACTTGCCCCGAACAGTAGGTGATGTACTTTCGACGATGCCCTCAACATCAACAGTGTTGGTGCTGGCATTCTGTTCATTATGCCGACCAAGGATAAGCTCTGATACATTCTTCGAATACATTTTTTAGCCTCTAACAACGCCGCCGAATACGAAGCATGTCTCCACGGACTCCATATAGCTGTTGAGCTCGGTGTCAAATGCCTCATGGTATACAGAGACTCTAGCTAGTCATCAATCAGCTTAACAAAGACTGGTCCTGCTCCAGTGAGAAGATGGACGCATATTGCGTCAAAATTAGGAAACTTGAAGGAAAATTCTATGGTATCGAGTACCACCTTGTGGTACGAGATCAAAATCAGCTCACCAACCACCTATCTAAGATCGGCTCTTCTCGCGCCGTGATTCTGCCTAGGGTTTTCATTTAAGACCTCTTTACGTCGTCTATTAAGGAAGAGAAGGAAGTGCAAGAAATTCCCCTCGCCGAGCAGCTGGTACTTACAATACCCTCGCCGGTCGTCGATTGGAGGGAACAGTTCATCAAGTACCTCACCAGCACCAAAGTACCCACTGACAAGACTGAAACCGAATGCCTAATCCGTTGAAGCAAGCATCATGTACTGGTGGATGGGAACTTGATGAGGAAAAGTGCCAAGGAAGGGATACTGCAGAAATACATCACCCAAGAAGAGGGAGTGAAACTACTTCTCAAAATTCACCCTAGTTCCTATGGCAACCACATAGCCTCAAGAAACCTAGTCGGCAAAGCTTTCTGAGCTAGTTTTTACTGGCCCACGGGCATCTCCAATGCAGAAGACCTCGTCTAATGTTGTGACGGATGCCAATTTTTCACCAAGCAAATCCACATGCCGGCATAAGAACTACAGACCATCCTAGCTTCCTGGCCTTTTGCTTACTAGGGACTAGACATGATCAGGCCTTTCAAGCTAGCGCTAGGTGGTTTCTGGTATGTGTACGTCACCATCAACAAGTTCTCCAAGTGGATTGAATACAAACCACTTGTTTCAGCTACTACAAAGAAGGCAGTCGAACTATTCAAAGATATCATCCACAGATTCAGTCTCCCAAACAGCATTATCACTGACCTCAGAACTACATTTATTAGTCATCATTTTTGGGACTTCTACGAAGACCAATGCATCTCCATCAAATACATCTTCATTGCCCATCCTAGAGCCAATGGCCAGGTTGAATGGGCAAACGGCATGATTCTTGATGCCCTCAAGAAGAGGTTATATCAGAAAGAAGAAAAGCATCTAGGCAGATGGCTTAAAGAGCTACTATCTATGGTCTGGGGACTGCACATTCAAGCTAGTCGCAGCACTAGTGTGTCTCCATATTTCTTGGTCTATGGCTCCAAAGCCATACTACTAGTGGACATTGCCTTCCGAGCACCTAGGGTGGAACATTATGATAAAGAGCAAGCTGTAGCTGTTTAGATAGAGGACGTCAATAGGGCTAAGGAAGAATGTCTGATCACCTAGGTCCGCATAGCCAAATACCTAGAAGGATTGCAAAGATACTACAATTGCAACATCAAAGGTCATTCATTTGTTGTCGGTGACCTCATTCTCCATAGAAAGAAAACCAAAGGGATGCACAAGCTGTCCTCCTCCTAGGAAGGGCCCTACATGGTCAAAGAGGTGACCCAACCAGGGTCTTACCGGCTATGCGACTTGGACGAACTTGACGTCCCCAATTCATGGCACATCGAGCACCTTATACATTTCTATTCTTGAAATGCTCCAGATATGTACTCTCCACTCCATAATGAATGAAGTTTTGGTCGCCATAATTTGTCTTCATTATTTCTCCATTATGGTTTAATCTCCATTTGCGGTCGCCAGCTCTAAGCTACTCCTTAATGAACTCCAATACGAGATCTCCATAAACGCTCCGCCATGTTTCTCCTTATCTCCAATATGTGATCGCCATAAATGCTCCACCGTGTTTCTCCATATCTCCGAAACATTTCACCAATCACCGAGCAGCACACATTTTGTTCTATGCTCTATGGAGAAGACCCAGTCTTCGATCTCTCCATACATGTGCTATGGGCTCCATGCTCTGTGTTATGGGTGATTGGCTACGGTTCCTTGGTCACGCCTGTTCCTCCTACACGTGCACGGGCTCCGCGCTTGATGTTATGGACTATGGGCTAGCCAAGGCCAAGAGCTCAGTAAAAGAACTAACTACTCGGACACCACTTATACTATGTATATCTCTAAGTTATTTCACCAACCGCCGAGCAGCACACATTTCGCTCTGTTCTCTATGGAGAAGATCTAGTCTCCGATCTCTCCCTACATGTGCTAGGACTCCGCGCTCTGCGTTTTGGGTGGTCAGCTATGGTTCTTTGGTCACGCCTGTTCCTCCTACATGTGCACAGGCTCCACGCTCGACGTTATGGACTATGGGCTAGCCAAGGCCAAGATTTCAGTAACAAACTAACTGCTAGGACGCTACTTATACTACGTATAATTGTGTTAGGGTTAACACTACAACGATTTTTTCACCGTAATACTAGCAAACTGCATAAAACATGCACATGTCACTTTACAACATTTATACATATCCATAAATGTTTATCTACACCCTTGCACATTCTAACTACTCTCTCTAGTTAATATAGAATACTCTCCGAGCAGATCACCGGGCTTTGCCAATGCCGTCCATCTCACAAAATAGGTCGACATCGCTGGCCAGCTTCTTCGCTACGTCTTCCACCTCATCTTCTAGCTACTGGTGCTCCATCGCACCCATCCCTCTAGTGAATCCGTCCCCTATTGCTTGAAGGTCAATGGCTGGGTAGTGGGACTAGACCACCACAAGGGTGTGAGTAATGGTAGTAACAGTGGCGTCACAGTTGAAGCTTTTGAAGTTCTCCCACGCCGTCTTACACCTGTCGATGATGGCGTCTAGACACGGTGGCCTGCTATCGGGCTGAGGAGCCACCTCTAGGTCAACGCAGTCGAGCACCGGCTTGACTCCGACAACTACGGCATCGAGCTTGCTCCGCTAGGTTCTAGCCTCCTGCTCCAGCACATTGAATTTTGCCTTGACCCTCCGATGATAGTCTGTAGGCATTGCAAGGGTCCGTCAAGCTAAGAAATTACTCCAGCAGCAACTCCGACCACGAAGAACTCACCTTTTAGCTCCTTGGCCAGCTTCTCTGCCCACCCAGCCATCTTCTTCTCCTCCTCCTAGAGTTGCCCGATGGTTTGGCATAGTTGGTCAAGCTCTGCATCTTGCTCTACAAGCATAACCATCGTCAGCAACAATATGACCATTCAACAATGCAAAGTAGAATCACCGATACGCCATACCTTTTCTCTGCTCAGAGATGATCCTGAGCTGCTCAGACTTCCACTCTAGCTACATGGAAAGGCTCATCACCTGCTCAAAGCTATGTTCCAGCTGCTTGGACTTGCCCCATAGCTACTCGGACACGGTTACTAGCTACTCGGATAGGACACCCTTCTGGTATTCTAGATCCCGCGTGTTGGTTTTAGCAAGATCCCACTCGTGTTGGGCCCTTTGGATGTTTTTCTCCATGAGTTTCATCGCCTCCTTTAGCTTTGCATTTTCTTTAGTGAGGGGCTCCATCCTCTTGATCAGTTGGCGCCGCTGCTCGATAGTCTGAGCTATCCCCTACAAATGCACCAAGACTATGATGAACTCTGATCTCCAATGTCATAGATGAGCATTGTAGACACAATACTGACCTTGATCTGCTTCATCACTGTGGCAAGAGAGGACTCCCATCTCTTGAGCTCCCTAGTGGTGTCCTCCTCTTCAACAACCACCACTTCATTGCCCCACTAACAAAGGACTCAGACAACTTGAGGTCATGATTCCTCACGCTCAATCTCTTCCACTTCGTCCTCCTCCATAGCTGGACGCACCACCTAGGGCTTAGTGGTCGGATAGCATGTCTGACCATGCCCTCTAACACTTTAGGGAGCACCGTCTGCTCCCCTAGCAATGTAGGCTCCTTCGCTCTAGACTTCAGCGTGGTGTGGGATACTCTAGCCTCTGCTCCCGAGGACCCGGTGGCTTCCACCATTGCCCTAGGCACTACCGCTGACTCATCCACCATCAGCGCCAATCGTTTACCGCTGCTAAGTACATCAGTAGCAGTGGTTGACTCCTCTACAGGCCACTGAGCACCCGGTGACTTCGAGATGGGGTCTGCCGGCATTACCTCTGCCCTGGGACTAGCCCCCGGTTCCTCATCAGTGTAGACAGGTGGGGTTAGATCCTCCATACGCCTTGCTCAGAATCAGATTAGCTTGTTAATCACCAAAAGATATAAGGATATGATAGCAAAACAACTCTAAGGCAAGGATACTTACATTTCGGCCTACCAGTACAGTTTCTTGAACCGGTGCTCCAACCCGAGCACCTAGGCATGGCCCTAGGGTCGACTCCCATGCCCTGGTGTGGAGGTCTCGCGGTCTCTAAAGTCAACCTCTCCTCCACCTGCTGCTCGAGGACTCCCTTCGCCTGTTGCTCATGGACTCCCTTCGTCGGCTGCTCTAGGACTCCCTCCCCTCCCTTTGGTTGCTCCTCTATGCGCGTGCTATGTGGAGGCACTTCAGTGCTTAGAGGAGGAGCTACTAGAGCTTCATCGTCATCCAACCACTCAGACATCATCGCACTCTGTGTCTAAGTGGTCTGGTCACCACCAAGAGAGATGCTGCCTGGCTTGCGGGAATGGCACCCACCGTCTTCCTCTTCTTTCGAGCCAGCTCATCTACCGCTGCCCTCTTCCCCTAGACTTTCTTTGACACTAGGGGAGTACTCTCCGTTCAACTAGCGTCGGTACCTCCAAATTCCAACGATGCACTGACGGCACCCTCCTCAGGCTGAACTTGTGGCCGAGCGTCTACCGCCTATGGCTAGTCGACCCTTGGCACGCTTGAGAAGTAAACCTCTCATTCCTACAAATGGATCTTTCCATAAGTGCATCAGTTCTCTGCTCGGCAATGGTAAAGGATAACAAGCATCAGGAACAAAACAATTGTGATGTTTACCTAAGGAGGCAGATTTGTATAGTTGAAGGCCCTTGTCTGCTTGGACACACTGAACAAGGCATTTGGAGCAAACAGCTCTATGACCTGCTCTAGCACTTCATCCTTCATCAGCCTTCCCGTGCTCTCCAGGGTACCATCATTGTCACCCTTGAAGTCATAGCCTGCGTGGGCCCTCTCCTTGCAGGGCTAGATGTGGCGCACTATGAAGCTCGCCACCACCAATCTGCCATTAATTTTCATGCCCTTTATCAGGTGGAGGAGCTTCCTCACCTGCTTAATGTCGGCATTGCTTGGCTTCTTCGACCAGCTCCTCTGGTTCTTTAGAACATGTTCGATATCGCAGCGGATGGCAGGATGGCTCGGCTTCATGTAGAACCACCTGACATTCCACCCCTTTAGCAAGGTGTTTAGCGGTACAGTGATGTACTTGCCTGCTATCCCATTGTAGAGTTGAAGATACATGCCACCGACCACCTTCGAACCATCGCCTCCCTTCTTCTTCAGCCAGAATAGATGACGGAAGAGGTTGAAGTGGGAAAGAACTCCAAGATATGCCTCACAGAAATGGATGAAGATGGAGATGTGCAAGATGGTGTTTGGGTGGAGATTGCACAGACTAATGACCCAGAACTCTAGCAGATCCCTCAAGAAAGGATGAACAGTAAAATCTAACCCATGCTAGAAATAATCCACAAAAACTATGGCTTCATCAGTATGAGGCATGGGGTAGGGCTCACCGCTGGCTGGTCACCATCCGGTGGTGACATGGTTAGGAAGAACGCTCGCCTCCACCATCTTGTTGAGCTCCACCTCCCTCATGCATGACGACACCCACTTTTCGTCACGGCTAACTCCAGCGCTCACCTTCTTTAGGTTACCAGCTTCCTTTTTTGGTGTCATCTCTTAGAACTAGTTTGGGATTGGTGGTGGAAACATGTGCAACTATCTAGAAGCGCGAGGGTTGAGGAAGATGAAATGGCAAAGTGGTAAAGGTGGGAGCGTGGGGTGCGGTGATGTAGTTATAAAGCACTCCCCCCCACCTTTCGCATTTGAGGGTTTTTGGGAAACCACTCCACGATTTGTGCCTCTTTAATTCTCCACAACATCATGGTGGGCCATTACCTAGGCTTTTGTGCAACTGCAGCCCATATTGCCCATTTATTGCTGTAAGTTGTTACTACTCACCGAATGTTCGCTGACTTCTCCATCATCTGTTATAGCTCAGTAATTGCTACTATACAGCCATTACTCTGGTTTTTTCTCTAGGATTTATTTTCTCCAAGATTTCTTCTTGTGACTCAGGGACTACATCAGCACTATGACTTGGTTCCTCACTACATTGGGGACTTTCTTCTGTTGACTACTATTTCTAACCCTGGCACCACATGACCTCATTACCTACTGTTAGGCTAGGGGACTAAGTGGGCACACTTCACCTTGTGGTGAATGTGCTTTTCTTATCTCGAGGCTACACCTAGGGACTGGCTACCTGCTCGGCTGGTCTTTTATGTTTCTTCTACTTTAGACCCTAGCACCATGTGACTACGTCACCTACTATTAGGCTCGGGGACTAAGTGGGCACACTTTACCTTGTGGTGAGTGTGTTTGCTTTAATTCAGAAGACACCGCACCTCCCGAAGCTGAAGAAGACTATCTCCATTTTTGTGGTCGAACTCTAAGTGGGCACAGTTGGTCTATTGCGAGGAAATTTTTGATTTTGAACTTGAGCTCCTTACACCCTTATGGCAAGCCATACTTGGGTTATGCTGCTTGGCGATGGCTCACACTACTCAACAATGGTTCATGTTGCTCAGCGATGGTTCATGCTACTCGACGATGGTTCACGCTACTTGACAACGACTCACAACTGCTCAGCAACTCATCATGATGGTTGGACCATGAGTTTAACTGCTTGGCTTTGTTCACACCTGCTTAGACAAGCTCAAGACAATGTTGCACAATGGATACAAGGCGCTCGGGGACTAGCTGTAGGGGGGTATGACCCTAGATACCCATGATAGACCACATGGGCTACGCCCCCAAGGGCAGCCCAGCCCACAAGACAAAGCCTTGCAGGGCACGACGCTGCTCGTCGCCTCCCGCAAGATACCAGGAAGATATCCTGAAGATACTATAAGATCTATTAGGATACATATGATCCCATGATTCCTATAATCTGTTATTACTTTCTAGTTATCTCCTAGATCTAACCGACTTGTAACCCTACCCCTCGGACTATATAAGGTGGGCAAGGACCCCCTCCAAACTCACGCAATATCATATGATAGCCAATACAATCTAACAGACCACAGGAGTAGAGTATTACATCATACTGATGGCCTAAACCTGTCTAACTCATGTGTCTCTATTGCCTTCTTGTTCTCAATTACACACATCTCTGCCGATCAATCTACCTTTATGGGATACCCCTCGGAGGACTACCAATGATATTTTGTCGACACTTCCTTTGATTCCGGGGCCTTGGCTGGAGAAGCTTTCGTCGGAGCTTCCAAGCCTCTGCTTCTAGCTCCTGAGCCATAGCCTTCACCTGTGCCATGAGAGCCTCCACCCCTAACCATGTCCTAGCGCCTTCGCCGCAGCTCCCCGGTCTTCGCCTCGCATGATCTCTCGAGCGAAGGCATATGCCTCCTTTCACTGCACACTATTCATAAAAGCTCGTTAGCTGTTGGTTCTTATAGCGGTTGTGAACTTTGTTCTCCGTGACTCATATCCATGTCCCAACAGTTCCCCCTTAAGGGCTTGGTCTGATGCTGGAGGGCCTTGCCCTTAGAACATAGTCCTTAGGCTTTTGAGGCATGGTGGCTTCCCCCCTGGCGGGCCTTGCCCTCAAGCTCTAAGGCGTGGATGCTTTTTGCGCATGTGGAGGTGTTGGCCCCTTTCCGCCCTGGGATGCCTAGATCAGACCATAGCATTGGTGATGTGTCTTTATTTGATTCGTCGTGGTGGCTATGGAACCATCGTGTTTTCGAATGGACATGACCGTTGGCCCCTGAAGTCGAAGCAACGCGGTGGGGGCTATATAAGGGTTGGTAGGTGAAGGCTCCCCCATCCTTATTCGAGCCATTGCTTTCGCTGCTACTGCTTCCTACACTGTCCCTTTGCACCTAGTTTCACTTAGTTGGTTTTTGCGTTCGCTCCTCTTTTGGGCTGTCGTTGAGTCTTAGAAGTGGCTACGCCTTTCAGTCCTCCTCTGCACCGAGCTTTCTTCTTTGGGCCATACCGTCACCTTCTCTGTGTTGGGTCTAGTGGGTGGTCCATGTAGTTTGAGGAGTGTATGATTGTTAGTGTGGAGGCGTTAGTGCTTAAGGAGGATCTTTCTAGAGTTGAGGCCTCCATCGCTGATTTGATAACCGCTAAAGAGGCAGGAGACATAGCTGGCTTATCAAGGACATGGGGTTTTAGACCTTCGGTTATGATGAAGGACATGATCGAGGAGTTGCAGCAGTTAGGCTGCTTTGGTGATGCTAAGGTGAAGCCTCCAGAGGGGGAGATGATTCCTAAGCTAAAGGCCACTGATGCCGTGGTTTTTTGGGATTTATTCCATTGCGGTCTTTGCTTCCCAGCATCGCGCTTCATTCGCCGAGTCTTGGAAGTGTTCGAGGCATAACTTCACCATCTTACCCCCAATGGTATTGTTATCCTAAGTAAGTTTTGCTAGGCCTGCTTGTCTTATGGTGCGGAGCCCAATGTTGGTACTTTCTGCGAGTACTATGAGCTCCAACACCAGCCTAAGTTAGTTGGCGAAGACTAGTTGGTGGCGCAATATGGAAGCTACACTTTTATGCCACGGAGGAAGCAAAAGGGTGAGAAGTTGGAGATCTTCACGCAGAAGAACTAGTGGTCGAATTATTGAATGCAGTATTGGTTCTATGTGAGGACTAGAGGCATGATATCTACCGGCTTAGACAGGAAGAAGAATACCCACTATCCACTGGCCTCAGTGATGACTTCGATGAGGCCTTTAACTCAAGGGACCCTAGGTCCATTAACTGATTAGGGTCGTGAAGCATGCAACAAGGCTTTCGTTCTAGCCTGTTGGTACTCTAGAGGCCATGAATTGGTTGAGGAGATGGTGGTAGCTAACTGCTGGCCCCTTGGCAAGAACAGGGCTACCATGACCAATGTAGCACCTGGTTTTAAAGACAAAACCAGATATACACTATATGTGAGCCCAGGAAGTCAAATCTCACATATAGCCACAAATAAGGGTAATATCAATAGCCAATGCTTAAATACATAATGTATTAGTATAAAGAATATACCCTCAAAGTATAGATAGTGGAAAGATAACTCTGATCTTCAGGCGAAGACTCCAAATCCATAGGGACGACTGACTAGTTGACGACAAGCCTAACTTCTTTAGACTGGCAATCTGGTACCCATCCAGGATTTTCATTGGATGTAAAGCAAGTGTAAGCTCACTATGCTTAGCAAGTATATCAAAGGGATCTATGAGGCTCAATAGGCTTGACACTGTTTGACTGTGGTTCACAATTTTAGTTGATCAAAGTTTAGCATCCTGAATCACTACTTTAATGAACAGTCCCAATTCCCAAGTGATATTAAAGTATAGTCATGTTTATCTCAATTCCTAACCATCCACCATCCATAGTAACCACTAATCTTGAAGGATCTAGACCGCTCGTATCCATGAGCATGACTATTATAACAGGTTAAATATTTCTGTAGAAATTGTATATCTTTACCCACCGAGCCATGATTCCCAATGCTGGGGTTTGCAAGGCCCACTACACCTCTTCCTAGGAAGTATGGCAGAGTTTCACTATGAAACCCTTAGCTAGTCGCACTTACAAGTCATAACTATTAAGGAGTGGCACACGTGGGCATCGCAGCATGGTGCACACATCCTAGCAGAAAAAGGAAAGATACCCTCTTACCCTTACTGGAAGCTACAGATGAGCTAGTACAATCTAGCTAACAGGTTAAAGTCAGAGCCATATGACACTCGGGGTTGTACGGAACCTCCTGGGTTGCCGCTTCAGGATTAAGTCCTTATGGAGAGGCACTAGAGTACTCAACCTCATACTCTAGCCCCCTATCTGTTGCTAAAAAGCTCCATTTTATCAGATTACATATAGCCTTTAGTCATGTTTATTAATTATTTTATGTTAAGCGCTGCAGCATCTATCCAAAATGCATACCCAAACCCTAGGTAACAAGGATATGTGGTACAAGTATTCATCTAGGTAGAGTCCTTAAGGGTATATCAAATTAGACACATGCATGAATATGAAGTGTAATAATTCATAGGTATAAGGGGCCTTTGGTACACTTGCCTTAAATACCGATCCTTTGGTAAGCTTTAATCTTCAACGTCCTTCTTCTTCTTTTGGATCACCACGTATATCTCATCGACTGGACGTAATCATAGAACACCACACAACATCCATACACATACATGCATAGCATACAATTGCATCTATATCAGAACAATACACCAATCATAGAAAAATAAATAAAAGAGTTTGAAATATGATTCTACGCATCGTTATGAACACATAGATGCAAAAGACATGCTATATGCGATTCGATGAAAAAGCGACCATCGAAGGATTTTCAGTGCAACGGAAAATAAAACCTATCCATTTAACTTATTTTAACTGTAGAAACATATGTAAATATTTTCATTAATCAACTTGATTCATTGCTTAAGAAAGAGCATAGTATAAAACCTATATTGACTTTATATTCTGAAAATGATGCAAGTGATAGTATTAATACAATTAACTTTTTAATTACCAAAACACATTTGAGTAACATGAGAACCACTAACGTCACTGTGTAGAACATGCTGAAACAAAAGTAACACGACAAGAATGGCTCGATGCTATGGTTATGAGAACGCAAGAGACACTAAGAAAGGAGCTACGGTTAAAAGAAAGCCACTATCAAAAGATTTATATTATATTATAAAAGAAACAACTACGAGCTTGTTTTAGGTTAGCTAAGAAAAACTATATGAGCAATACTGATTTAGATTAATCAGAACATATTTAGTTTTAAAAGTTGAGTTAAAGCTAATCATGTATTATTTATAAATGTTATCACATAATTTATTAAACAAATAAAACTTTACCTTTGCAAAGGAATTAAGCATGTGACAGCATCTACTCGTACTTATCACATATGTATCTTGTTCATGTAATCAAATTATATTCTAGAAATACTTTTAAGTTAACAATTAATCATATTAACTTTTAGGTATAAATTATCAAAGTTAAGCACCTATATTGCTTTTAATTCCAAACTAGTGTGCAAATATACTAATCAATTTAATATTTAGCTATATATGGAAAACATGTGACATGAAAAACATTGCCCCTAACATATAGTTCACGTCCGCACGAACCAAACACAACTTAAATGGTGCAAAATGGAATTAGAACTTAAATTGCTTTTAATTAAAAGTTATTGAATAATCCTTAATCAAATTAATATTTAACTTATAAATTTCTAAGATGTGAGACATGTTAAACATCGCTACTAACATGTAACACACACTGCGATGAAACTCGCGCAATCGAATTGAAATTAAAAACCTAAATCTACTTTAATTAATCAGTGATTAATTAATTATAGACATAATTAATATTTTAATAAAATAAATTCTTAAACATGTGATATGAAAACTAATAGCACTACTGCGTAGATCTCCATGACACAAAACTAACGCAACTGGAATGAACTGAAATGGAATTAAAACGAAGAAACTACAGAGATTAAACGAACCAGTGGCAATACCGTAAATATGGTCATCTTCAACCTCCATCCATATTACGTACATAGTACCAACCACGGTGGGGATTCAGCTATTTGCTGCTGCCGTGCAGGGAAGGCCCTGGCCAGGCGGCGCTCGGCTCGACAGCCAGCCGATGGTGGCACGGTGCCAGGTGCGGTGGCGCGGTCTGGTGGAGCAGCGACGGCGGCCGTCCTGCACGCTCGCGAGCAGGCATGGGACGGGGCGATGCAGGACCATGGGGCTGCATGGTGATGGCGGGGTCGGGCACTGGCATTGGTGCTGTGGGGCCAGGGGGCCGAGGGTGGCGGTGCATGGCCGACTATAGGCATGGGAACTCGAAGAAGAGGGCTGGCCATGGACGAGGTTGCTGGAAAATTGATCGAAAAAAGAAAACAAAGGAGAAACAGTCAAACGGTGATGGATTCGAGAAAAGAAGGACACCACTGTGAAGTGAATGATGAGATCTACCTTGTTGTGGTGGTGGTTGACGCCGGAACGCGATAGTTTGGCCAGAAAAGCTCGCCGAAGAGTTCGTCGGAAACCTAGCTGTGCCAAAGTTCGGCATCCGATCTGCGGCGATAGGGGTGGCGGCTTGCGAAACGGGTTGTACTTTAGGAATTAGCGCGTCGAGGGCTACGCCGGCATATGTATATATATATATATATACGCTTTTGGGGTGCTTAGTGTCTGGTGGAAGACGAGCGCCTCCGTAAGTGCGTTATTTCGGGCAGTTCTACCACAGTTGGTACTAGAGCCAATAATGAGTTTACGAGTTCATCACTCTTTTCCAAAACCTAAAATTTGGTCAACAAAAGTTTTGCGAAAAGTAGGATGCGATAGAATTATCTAAATAAGTATAAGCCCTAGCAATATGGTCTATCTAGGATAGCGGCACTGGTTTTATCTAATCAGTTTCTATAGGTACACTGACTTATGTTGCGTAAGAAATCGCTTAGCATACGAAAAGTGAGTGTGTGATGTGCCGAAATTTTATGAATCCTGCTATATTCCGGCTTGAGTGAGCGTATAGGCCGATGCATGCATCATGATAAGAGAATATTGCTTAACTAAAATCCCCCCCTACACGTATAATTTGGATTAGTAAAATTGATAGGATAAACTAAAAGAATAGTTTAATAAATATCTTATCATTTTTCTAATCCCTTGTTTTTGATTTGGAACGTTGTTCTAAGTGGATGGTTCCTGTCTCTTACAGATGAGCTCGAGATCCGGTCATAGGAGCACCAGCGCCGAGGAGGGCCAAGGTGAAAGTGGCCAGGGCAATGAGCACAACAATAGGGAGAGCCATGAGGCTCCACATCTGGCTCCTCCTCCTCCACCACTACCACCTCCAATGACTCATGTGGAGATGATGGCAGAAATGTTGGCTACTCGCCGCGAGTCAGCCCATGCCATGGAGCTGCTGGCATAGGCTATCGGTGGCTTCGCTCATGGAGGCCACGGGGCCAATGGTGGGAACGGGGGGTGGTGGTGGTCGTGGTCCTAAGGGACCCTGCTCTTACTAGGATTTCTTAAAAATGCACCCACCCACGTTCACACCGATGGTTGAGCCCCTAGATGTAGAACATTGGCTTTGCATTCTAGAGCAAAAGTTTCTATTGCTCACCGTGACTGATGAGTAGAGGGTGCGCTTTGCAGTGCAATAGTTGTTGGGGTCCATGAGTGCATGGTGGGATACCTTCAATGCCATGCAACAGCTAGATCACTGGGTGACCTGACAGGAGTTCACTGCAACATTCAGAGAATATTATATTCCTACTGGTGTTCTCAACAGAAAGTTGATAGAGTTTCTGGACCTTCGACAAGGGAGTATGACCATGATGGACTACGTCAATAAGTTCAACCACTTGTCCCAGTATGCTAGAACTCATGTGGATACAGATGAGAAGAAGAAGGACCGCTTCTATCATGGCCTCTCTTGCAACTTACATAAGGAGCTATATACAGGGAACTATCAGACCTTTGAGGTGTTGATGAATGCTACTATCGCCATGGAGGGCTTGCAGTGGGATTCCTAGGTAGAATGGAAGCACAAGTGGGTGGCTATTAGGTCTTCTAGTCACCCCCATGCCCAGAAAGTATAGGTTGTCAGGCAGGTGCACTATCAATCTTTAGGCGAGCATTTGTTTTGACAGTCTCAGCAGACTTTCTAGGCTCCTTCCACTCAGCATCGTGCACCCACTCAGCAGGTGCAACATTAGTAGCCCCAAGGACAGTAGGTCCCGCCTCATTTGGGATAGGGATACAAGCTGGGTGCTTGTTTCAAATGTGGCAAGGAAGGCCACTATGCCCGAGAGTGTCCTCCAAACCAGCCAGTCCAATCTACTTAGCCATCAGCTAACTCTAGGCTAATCAAGCAGACAATGATCAAGAAGAAAGTGCTAGTCAGCTGATCTGGGCAAGTTAATTTCACGGAGGCTGATGAAATACTACAAAATGAACTGGTGATGGCTAGTATGTTCACCATTGATTCCCATCTAACTTATGTGTTATTTGATTCTGGTGCATCACATTCATTCATGAGCATGGGATTTGCACACCGGCATAATATACGCCTTATGGCTATACCATTTGCCTATAGAATCAGTACTCTGGGTGCGTAGATGTGCGTTAATACTCAGATGGACACAGTGAGCTTGGTATTAGCCACTCACACTTACCGTCTCTAGTCCATAATACTGCCTGGGCAAGGCATTGATGCAATTCTGGGAATGAACTGGTTACGTGTATATGGGGTAGTTTTGGATTTGAAGTAGAGAATTGTGGAGTTATGGCTTTCCTCTTCCGAGGATAGGATGTCTCTTCTTGTACCCTCAGATCCAGTCTTACCTATTGCTGCTCATGCTAAAGCCTCTCCTGATCTTACCTCTATTCATGTGGTATGTTGGTTCCTAGATGTTTTTCCTAAAGATCTACTTGGGTTGCCACCGAACAGAGATGTGGAGTTTTCCATTGAGTTAGAGCCTGGTACTGCTCCTATCTCCCGACGTCCCTACCACATGGCCCCAAAGGAATTGGTCGAAATGAAGAAACAGTTAGAAGAGTTGCTAGAAAAGGGCTTCATCCGTCCTAGCTCTTCACCATGGGGTCATCCCACTATTTTTGTAAAGAAGGATGGTACTGTTTACACCAAAATTTGGAAGAAGAGTCTTAGGGACTCGAAAGCTCCCAAGATCATGTCATCAAGGAATCAATTGCGTGCAGATCGGAACCAGCTGATTCAAATGCAACACTAGAATCAACTTTCTTCAAGTAGCGCCAACAGATAATGACAAAGGCTACCATCAGCACCGGGACAAAGCCTGTTGGACTCTACAAAAAAGGAAAAATTAGAGTCCTAGTTATCTTAAATTAGGAATATTTTCTCTAGGGTCAAAGATTGTGATGAGTCATGCTTAGATAGGAGTCATGCGTAGGTCCTGGGTATAAATATCAAACCCTGGCTATTATAAAAAAACACAATCAATCCAATACAAGTTATTTACTTTTTTTGGCTTTGGCCACCCCTTAGGAGTAGGAGTAGAGTAGATCTCGGTGAGTTCTTCAACAAGTACGGCTGCATCGATCTGGTCGACCCTCCACTGCGACTCTGGTATAGGTTAGTTATCGATTCTTGTCTAGTTCATGTAAGGCTGCAAAGATCCGATCGACCTCCACTGCTCGAACTAGATTAAGGTCAAATTATCGGCTCTATCTAAGGGTGTCATTCCTTTGGATAGATTCATTAAGTTACTGATATTTCTTATTTGCTTTCATTGTTTATTTAATTATAACAATATCACTTCACCCGATTGGGATTGATCTAGATCGGCCTTATATCTTTTTTAACCCATCGTTTGTTAATCTAAATTTGATCTAATTTACACTTTAAACGATGAGTTATGTTTTATCGGTTGTTTTATGTCAATCTTAATCGTGCATAGCATGCAGTTAAGGCGTGTCTAATCTTGAGTAGATCTATTGGCTAGCGAAAACCGTTCCATGACTCATTATCATGGCCTGTGTGATTCTGCCTCACACCCCATTGTTAGCACTGTGGAGTGGGGATCGTTATTTGGTAGATCTGTTTTTGAGAGGGCATGACCTTAATTGTATGCTATGCCTGAATCGGCTGTTTTAGCCGATATCGAGTACTTTCACGAACAGTTCATGTCACAAGACCATTGAAGTAGAGATAGGTTAAAAGATGTGTTAGCCCCATGATCTTATTATTGTATTATGGCCTACATGATTCTATCTCATGCCCCACTGGTATTAGTAATAAGTTAGGGTCATCGAGTCTATTGTTGTTACTATGGCCTACATGATTCTACCTCATGCCCCACTGGTCATAGTGATATATGAGATCTAATATGTTCATTAGATTTATCTTTATTAAATGGTTAAATGATGATGAGTTGTATCTTTTATATAAAAGGGGTTCGGTTACTTGTAGTCATTGTCTTAGCATAAATTAATCATTGTTGATATCTTTTTGCCCTTGACCGATGTTTGTCTAAATAATGATATTAATCATGAATGATAACAAATTCTTCTTACACAACCCCATGAGCTTTAACTGATTTATTCTTATGAATATGTTGGAATTGACTATTTAGTTGATCTCCTTTCATATCGGCTCTCAGAGCCACACATTCGGGACTATCTGACAACACCGGCATGTTCCGCCCTAAATTACTAATAAACTTTTTCTCCTTGTCAATTGCAGGGTCAAATTGACTAGCACGTCTCGAGAGGAGTGCGTAGGATCGACCACCCCTGCGCTGAAGCTAGGTGGATCTCTAGCTCCATCGAGCGGACCCTTCCGGCTTGCTCGTGTGCCCTCGGCAGAGGACAAAATTTCTGTGTCGACACATGTTTCTGGCACGCCCAGTGAGACCCCACAATCGTCATGGTGGTTCACAACAACAACGACATCCTTATGGTACATTATGAAGATCTACCTGATGGAGATAAAGATGTCATCGGCTGTCGATGAAATATGGTCGGCAGTCTACCTAGGGGTATGCCCAAGGTAGTAGATTATCGGCAGACAGATGCGCAAGCCCCAAACAAGACGGTGACGCAAGACAGACACGAGGTTTTATCTAGGTTCGGCCGCCAAGAAGGCGTAATACCTACGTCCTGCGTCTGATTTGTATTGCTGTATGTCAATGAGAGATGTTTTTTAGAGGGGTCCCCTGCCCGCCTTATATAGTCCGGGGGGCAGGGTTATAGATCTGGAAACTAATCCTAGTCAGTTACAATTGCCATATGTGGCCGGATAAGGATTCCTATTCTAACCGACCAGGATTCTGCTTGGTCACCAAATCCGTCTTGATTCCTTGTGCGGGACTCCGATCAGGTTAACTGGGCTGCACGTCGTCTTTCGGGTGGACTGAACCCATCGATCCGGGCCAGCCCAAGCTTAGCCGTAAGGGTATAGGGGTTAATACCCCCACAGCTAGTCCCCGAGCATCATGTATTATGCTGCGACACGCCATTTTAACCTTCTCCGACAAGCGAGGCTTGAATCCTTGACGCCTCCAACCACCGTCATCACTGGAGAAGTAGGTTGTCCGAAGAATGTATGGTGCTCTTAAGAAAAAAGAAAAAGATTTCTAGTCCTGAGAAGTGTGCCCACTTGTATTTCTGATAAGAAATGTAAGTGGTCTTGAAGCATAGCGTCCTTGAATCATCAGAAGCGTATGGGTCGAAAAACAAACACATTCACCTGCAAGGTGAAGTGTGCCCACTTAGTCCCCGAGCCTGGTAGTAGGTGACGTAGGCACGTGGTGCCAGGGTCTAAAAAGAATTCATAGTTTAGTTGAAAACCGAATTGTCGTACAGGCAAAACATGATGCACCGGCAGGTGCATCGTACCGACGTAGTCCCCGAGCTTGCTGGAAGGCAAAGTATGAGCCTTGTAGCAAGGTCTAAAGAAATGTCTCTTAACTGTATGTGAGTATAAATCACATGTAGCCAAGGAGAACCATTATTCAAGCGGTGGTCGGGGCAGTCCCCGAGCATATTAATAATCCTTATAATCATTCAAAGCACAGGGGTCGATTTAAACAAACACATTCACCGCAAGGTGAAGTGTGCCCACTTAGTCCCCGAGCCTGGTAGTAGGTGACGCAGGCACGTGGTGCCAGGGTTTAAAAAAGAAATTCCGCTAAAGTTAAGAATCCAATTGCCGTACAGGCAAAACAAGACACACCGGCAGGTGCATCGCACCGACGTAGTCCCCGAGCTTGCTGGAAGGCGAAGTATGAGCCTTGTAGCAAGGTCTAAATAAATGTCTCTCAACTGTATGTGAGTACAAATCACATGTAGCCGAGGAGAGCAAAACTATAAGAAGTGGTCGGGAGAGTCCCCGAGCACGGCGGTGGTCATAGTAGTTCCTGAATATGGTAATGGTTGGAGCAGTCCCCGGGCACGGACCATGGTCGGAGCAGTCCCCGAGCACAAAAGTGGTCTGGGCAGTATCCAAGCACAGTAGTGGTCTGGGCAGTCCCCTGAGCACAGTAGTGGTCTGGGCAGTTCCAAGCACAGTAGTGGTCTGGGCAGTCCCTGAGCACAGTAGTGGTCAGGGCAAATCCACGATCACTTGCGCTGCTTGTATTATTATTTGGTGTACTTATTTTTCTCTATTCTTTTCCAAGTCCAGTCTGACACGTCTGGTCAAAAAAGGAAATAGGTATAGTACATCATTCTGTCTTCTTCTTCTTCTTCTTTTTTTGCAAACAGTCGGTTGACACCTATATTGAGGTGTGTCAGTGTGGGCCCTCTTACACCATCAACGAAGAGGCGCGTACACTGTTAACGAAGGAGCGCATTTATTGGCGCAGATTTCGAGGTTGTGTGAACAACCGTCTGCGGTGCGTGCGCATGACTCCCAATATTCTCGGGCGAACGAAACGACGATGCTCTTTGTTTTATATAATGTAGATCTGGTAAGTTACTCACACCATTCCCCATTGTCATCCGCCGCCACAACCTTCTTCTTCTTCCTGCCGAAACCCTATTCCCCCAAAAATCATCGCCAATCCCCTCGGTCTCCCGCATCCACCCACTTAGTAAGGATGAACTAATGGCGAAGAGAGATGCCCTAGAAGAAAGGTAGGGTCATGGCGAAGGAATGGTGGAAGTCGCGGAGCAATGAGCAGACCATCGAGGACCTCGTCGCCATGGGAGTGCTCCACAACAAGGCACTTGCGGGATGGCGTGCGCCTGGAAGGAGAAAGCTTCCCCGATCCACAACCAGGTGAGATTGTGGTCTTTGAAGACTTCTTCAAACGGGGTTTTGGGATTCCAGTGCACCCTTTCCTTCAGGGTCTCTGCTTGTACTACGAGATTGGGATTTGCAATCTGCATCCCAACTCGATTCTTCTTGTCTCCACCTTCATCCATCTCTGCGAGGCTTATGGTGGCTTCCAGCCCCATTTCGACCTCTTTCGCCACCTGTTCTGTCTTCGGAAGAAAGGGAGCAGGTGGCTCGAAGATCGCCGGAGGCGTCTACCTGAACCTGCGTGACGGCATGAAGGCTCAATACCTGCACTGCCCCTAGAACACCTCATTGGACGAGTGGTACAAGAAGTGGTTCTACATCCGTGAAGAGCCGAACACCATCACTCTGTGCGATGTGGGGCTGATTCCAGAGAAGAAGAGTAGCTGGTCGGAGAAGCCCGAGAACTTGGAGCAGATCGCCGAACTGCTCGGGATGATCCCGTGGGGAAGGCTTGATGGCCCGAGCGTGGTCGGCAACTTCATCAGCCGAAGAATTCAGCCCTGCCAGAAAAGGATTCATCCTGGCTTCGAGTACCAAGGAGGCGCTGATCCAACGAGGACCAGGAAGGAGCCGCTCGACAAGATGGAGATCAAGGCCAGGATTGGAGAGCTGTTCAACCTGGCCGATCCCAATTATGTTGCACTGAACGCCATCGAGCACGCCTTCAAGCTGGCTCGACCTCCCCCAAAGGTAAATGACGCCTCCTTTAACTGTAGAGTCATGTTGTATCAAGAAAATAACTGTCTTTTCCTTCATTTTGTGTCTCAGTGTAATGGCCGTGACCTGGGCAGAAGTGTTCGTGTCGCCTCCCCCCGGTGTAGAATGGCCGCAAGCTACCGGCCCAGCCGCCCAGACCAGCGCCAGGACCGACGACGTTCACTGGGCGGTTCTCGAGACCATAGAGGACGCCTCGACCTAGAGCCGCTAGGCAAGCGTCCGGCTGCCAGCAAACGACGTCAAGCCATCTTCCCCCTGTCGGATGACTGAAGCAGAGGATGCGGACATCTTCCGGCTCGTCCCCCGAAAGAGGAGAAGGCAGGTGGGACCGACGGAGCAGGGTGGCTCCTCTGGGCCAGCAGTTGTCACAGCACCGACCACTGCGACACAGAGGACAGGCGAAGGAAACATGCCACATCATACTCCGACGCCCAGTACCGGAGGTTGAAAAAGTCCTGGTGGAAACTGCCGAGGAAGCGGAGCAGGAGCGGTCGAGGAGACGTTCCTTCGCCACATCCTTCCGCAAGTCGAAACTGTAAGTATCTATGTTTTTTATGTAAGCTTGCATTTTGCATTGGATGCTATTATCTTCTGAATTTGTCTCTGAATACATTAGATCGGCATCCACCGAAAAGCCCCGACCAGCTAGCTGGGTGCGGAACGTCCTCACGAACAACGGCGGGACAAACTGCCCAGCACCCAGCCATGGAGGAGCCCATGGCAGGGACTCCGCCTGGGCCTCAGCAGGCGGACGACCAGACGCCAGTCCCTGAGCAGCTGGTCAAGAAGACAACCTGAGCAGAATACAAGTGCTCCAAGCACGAACCCTGCTAAGGCGGATACCACGGCGCCAAGGGAGCTAGATCTAGCCGAGGGGCAGCAGCCAGAAGTTGCCCAGAACATGGTTGCCGACGCGACGGCTCATGGGAAAGCCCTGGTGGTCGTGGAGTCTACGAACTCCAGACCAGTGCCGCCTCCCGAACAGGAGGCTAAAGAGGAAGAAGTGGAAGAAGTCCTGGGCCGTCCCCAAGATAGGCGACAACATGTATATGTGTCGCGCTATCGGAACGATGAATGGGTCATGCACGAGGAAATCCCAGAGGTCGAAGAGACCTTAAGAGTCGAACGGGCGGCCAAGCGTCTGGTGACGGAAGTCTAGGTATATTTGGCTTGAGTTCTTTGACCCTATTGTGTAGTCGAACCAGTCTGACGTAGCTTGTCTGAATGCAGGACTTGATGAAAACTGCAAGATACCGAAAAAGGTGCTTCGACCAGATAGAAGGAATCATGACGACCAATAAGGAGCTGACGGCTGAAGTGGAACGCCTACGGCACCAACTTGAAGCCGCCGACCAGGAGAGGACAGACCGAGAAGCACAGAACCAAAACCTGGTCGGCCAGCTCAAAAACAAAGAGCGGGAGAGAACAGGTAAGTTTTCACCGTATCATAGCAAGTGCGGGACTTGTGTTATTGTGTTCTTGGCAGTAATAGCTGTAATGCAGGTTTAGAAGCTGAAGTGACCCGCCTCCTAGGGGGAGAACAGCCGTGTGCTTGCAGAATGTGGTCGCCTGAAGGAGGACAACGAGAAACTGGCACGCAGCCAGTCGGAACTCCAAGACCACACTAACAGAATGAAGGACGACCTAAAAAGTAAGCACTCCAGACCACCTTTCTCATTCTATTGCCCACCTTGCCTTGTCGTGTCATCACGTTTGATGTCTTGTACTGCTTTCAGTTTTGAAAGTCAATGCCAAGAGGCACCTGGAGGCCGTGATCAAGGAGCGTGACGACTGGAAAGCACAATGCCTTAAGGCCACCGAGGAGCGGGACACGTGGAACAAGCGGTGCCAAGAAATGGCAACTGGCATTGTGCCCGTCCTCGACCTTATCGACCCGGCGCTCACAGAGGAAGAGCTAAGGACGCCCCAGCTCGGACTGGTCGAGAGATGCAAGCAAGCATGGGGATGGTTCCAAGACTTCGTAAAGGAGGCGGGTGAGTACACGGGTGCCCATGTGCTAAGCATGGTGCATGCTCACTACCCCCTGATCGATCTCAAACGCTTGGAGGCTGGGTACCCGAAGGAGATAGACCCAGACAAGGCCGAAGAGCTTCGGATGGCCCAGCTGGATTTGTCGTCAAAGATAATTGGCGATATTAACCTGTGCGGAGGTGGGACAGCACCTGTGCAGGGTATGCCATCGACAAGCCAGCTGGAAATGCCATCAGCTGCAAGCCAACCAACGAAGCCTGCGGTCTCGACCAGCCAGGCACTGGCGGGGCCATCCCCTTCAGCTTGACTAGCTCAAGAGTCCCCGAGACTCGAGTAGGGTATCAGAGGCGGTGAGCAGTAAATGCCATGCGCCCCGACCAGCCAATGTAATAGGCTTAGAGCTGTAGAAGGAGGACATAGTTGTGTTATTGTAAACTTGAGCCTTTTCAGGCAAGCTTGTAATAACGTAACTGTATATCATTATAAGCTTGTTTGTTTTATACAAAACGTACTTTAAGCTTGAAATTTTTTGTTGGTGTAACTAAGTGGGAACGTGTTAACGTTCTGTTTAGTTGTACCGTTTTGCTCGACATGTCATCCTGAAAAGTTTGTGCGGCCCTAGTCTGGCATGTGGTCGGAGTGTGAGGTACTATGACCTGTGCACACGTGGACGCAGACAAGTCAAACCAGGGGGGACCTGCCGATCACCCGCAACGTAGAGAGCGGATCCCGTGCACGTGTTGGGAGGAACCGGAGACAGGGCCTGCTCCGAAAACCGTAGAAGGAGTGGTGGTCGGCTTGTACTGGCTTAAGTTAGAATAACCATAAAATTCGGAGTGACACATTAGAGTGGTCGGAGAAATCATAGTTGCTTTAGTAAAGTAAATCGAAAATACAAGTAGAGTACATATCTCAGTAGTTAAGCATAGAAACGTCTAAGCTTGTCGATGTGCCATGAGTTCGGTACGTCCGTGCCGTCCAGATGAGCTAACCTGTAAGACGTTGGACGTGTGACTTCCTTGATCATGAAGGGTCCCTCCCATGGGGTTGCGAGTTTGTGGACACCAGCCTGGTTCGTCTTCCACTTCAGGACTAAGTCCCCGACCACGAAGAAACGCTCTTTAACGTTCTTGTTGTAGTACCTGCGCAAAACAGCAAGGTATTTGGCCGTGCGTACGCAAGAGTCAAGCCTTTTCTCTTCTGCGCTGTTGACTTCTAGCTCCCATACTTCATTGACCTTGCCTTCGTCGAAGTTCTCTACCCATGCTGATCTGAAAGCTATATCTGGTGGGAGGACTGCCTCAGCGCCGTAAACCATAAAATATGGTGAGACGCCGGTGTTACGACTGGGCTGAGTTCGGAGGCCCCAGACCACGGCTGGTAACTCCTTGAGCCATCTTCCAGGAGCTTTATCATTTTCTCTGTACATCCTCTTCTTCAATGCGTCCAAGATCATGCCATTTGCCCGCTCGACTTGTCCATTAGCTCTAGGATGCGCCACCGAGACGTATTTTACAACTATGCTCCTTTCATCGCAGAAGTCCCAAAAAGCGTTCCCGGTGAACTGAGTACCCAGATCAGTAATGATGCTGTTGGGCACGCCGAAACGGTGGATGACCTGGTCGAGGAAATGTGACAGCTTTCTCTGAGGATGCCTGTACCAGAGGCATGTATTCTATCCACTTAGAAAACTTATCAATTAGCACGAAGACGCATGTAAATTTCCCAGGAGCTGGTTTGAAAGGCCCGATCATGTCCAGTCCCCAGCATGCGAAGGGCCAAGAGGCTGGAATCGTCTGGATCTCATGTGCTGGTACATGGATTCTCTTGGAGAAGAACTGACAACCCTCACAGCGGCGGACTAGCTTCTCTGCGTCGGCCACTGCTGACGGCCAATAGAACCCTGCTCGGAAAGCCTTACCGACCAGTGTTCTTGAGGCCGCGTGGTTGCCGCAGGAGCCAGAGTGGATTTGGTCTAGGAGATGCTCGCCTTCCTCCTGGGTTATACACTTCATCAAGATTTCCTCCTTAGCGTTTTTGCGCCATAACTTGCCATCGACGAGCAGATACTGCTTACTACGACGCATCAGGCGCTCATTTTCTGTTCGATCGATATAACCGCTACCATCTGTCAAGTACTTGATGAAAGGCGTTCTCCAGTCCAGCTCATGAGTGGTCGGAAGCGGCTCGGTTGTGCTCGGCGCCGGAACCGTAGCCACTAATTGCTGGTCTGAAACTTTGTCGATCGTTGAATCTTCGTCTTCAATGGAAGGCAGTGAGCAGGTCTTGGACGAATACTGCCATGTGGGATTTTGGCTCGGGATGATCCTAACTTTGACAACGCATCCGCTGCCTGGTTCTTGTCCCGGACCACGTGTATGTACTCGATGCCATAGAACCTGCCTTCCAGCTTTCTTATCGATTTGCAATATGCGTCCATCTTTTCACTAGGTCGTGTCCCAGTCCTTGTTGAGTTGGTTGATGACCAGAGCCGAATCTCCGTAGACATAGAGACGTTTAACTCCAAGCTCAACCGCAATGCGTAGACCATGCAGGCATGCTTCATACTCGGCGGCATTATTAGATGCTGGGAAATAAATCCTGAGGACGTACCGGAGCTGCTCCTTGGATGGTGACACGAAAAGAACTCCTGCTCCCGCACCGTCGATGTTGAGAGAACCGTCGAAGTACATCGTCCAATATTCGTCGGATCCCGGAGAGGCAGGCGTGCTTAAGTCTGTCCACTCGACGATGAAATCGACGAGTGCCTGAGACTTGATTGTAGTACGGCTTGCAAATTCCAAGGAAAGGGGGCATAGCTCCATTGCCCATTTGACGATGCGCCCGTTCGCATCCTTATTGCGAATGATGTCCCCCAAAGGATACTCGGTCATGACCACCACACGATATCCGTCGAAGTAATGTCTCAACTTTCGGGATGTTATCAGTATGGCGTAGAGCAGTTTCTGAATCTGTGGGTACCTGGTCTTGGATTCATTGAGTACCTCACTAATGAAATAAATTGGCCACTGTACCTTGTAGGCGTGGCCCTGGCTCGTCGCGCTCGACCACCATTGTAGTGGAAACCACCCGATCGGTTGCCGCAATGTAAAGTAGGAGAGTTTCGTCTTCTCTGGGAGCAGTAAGTACCAGAGGTGACGTGAGGTATTGTTTCAGCTGCGTGAAGGCAGCGTCTGCTTCCTCCGACCACTCAAACTTCTCGGACGCTTTGAGTAGTTTGAAGAACGGTAGTCCTTTTTCTCCTAATCTTGATATGAAACTGGCTTAGAGCAGCCATGCAGCCGGTAAGCTTCTAGACATCCTTCACCTTTTTTGGGGGCTTCATGTCTAAGACAGCTTTGACTTTCTCTGGGTTAGGGCGTATGCCGTCGTAACTGACGACTGTTGCCGAGCAATATGCCAGAAGGGACACCAAAGATGCACTTCTTTGGGTTTAATTTCCATTGGAACGTATTAAGAGCTGCGAAAGTGCGTTCCAGATTGTCAACAAGGGTATGTGCTTCCTTGGTTTTGACAACTACATCGTCGACGTAAGCCTCGACGAGGCCGTCTGTTATCTCGTCGTTGAGGCAGGCCTGTATAGCGCGTTGGTAGGTAGCACCGGCGTTTTTGAGCCCGAACGACATAGTCGTGTAGCAGTAGGCGCCGAAAGGCGTGATGAAAGATGTCTTGATCTGGTCGTCCTTTTTGAGAGCGATCTGGTGATAACCAGAGTAGCAATCGAGAAAGGAAAGCAGCTCGCAACCGGCGGTTGAATCTACGACCTCGTCTATGCGAGGTAAGCCAAAGGGGTCCTTAGGGCAGTGTTTGTTGAGATCAGTGTAATCAACGCACATTCTCCATTCATTATTCTTTTTGCGTACAAGAACCGGGTTGGCTAACCATTCCGGATGATACACTTCTTTGATAAATCCGGCTGCCAAAAGCCGTGTAACTTCTACCCTAATCGCCTCCTTTTTGTCAGCGAGCGAACCGTCGTAGCTTCTGCTTAATTGGTTTGGCCTTGCTGTTGACATTTAAGGAGTGCTCAATCAAGTTCCGAGGTACACCGGGCATGTCGGAAGGTTTCCATGCAAACACATCCACGTTGCCCCTCAAGAACCTGACGAGCGCGTCTTCCTATTTGGGATCCAGGTCGGCCCCGATGAGGGCCGTTTTGCTGGGATCGCCCTCGACCAGCTGGATCGTCTTGTGCTCCTTGGACCTGATGTTCTTGCGCGGAGCCTCGAGCTCTGGGATCTCTAGGTGATCGGCCGAGGTTTTCTTAGCGTCGAGCATGGTCTCGGCCATGCGAATAGAGAGGTCGTGGGCCTCTGCTATTTTGAAGCTGTCGTCCTCGTAGGTATAAGCTGCGTATACGTTGCCCCTGAGGGTTAAAACTCCTTTCTCAGTAGGCATCTTGAGCACCAGATACCTGTAATGAGGTATGGCCATGAACTTGGTGAGAGACGGTCGACCAAGAATAGCATGGTAGGTGCCGTCGAAGTCAGCGACCACGAAGTTGACGTAGTCGGTGCGAAAGTGGTCCGGAGTCCCAAATTGCACAGGTAGCGTGATCTGCCCGAGAGGTGTGGAGCTCTGTCCGGGGAGAACGCCCCAGAACTGTGCCTCGTACGGCTTCAGGTCCGCCTGGGCTATTTTCAGAGCGGGCAGGCTGTTCTTGAACAGTATATCAATGGAGCTGCCGCCGTCTATCAGTACCCTATCGAATTGAACCTTGTTGATACAAGGATTGAGGACCAGGGGAAAACGCCCTGGCTCGGGTATGGCGGCCCATTGGTCCTTCCTGCTGAAGTAGATTTCACGGTGAGACCACGGAGGAAGCCGCGGATCGGTGAGAAGGTTGTCGGTGTTTGCCACGTTCAAGCAGGCGCGGGCGAGCAGCTTGCGTTCTCGTTTGGTCTCAATGGACACCTTGCCGCCGATGATGGTGTGCACTGCGATCAGTCGGCTTGACGTATTTATGATGAGGGTCTGCATCGTCGTCGTCGTTGTCCTCGTTGCGCTGTTCCCCCGCGTCGTTAGGCTTGTCGGACGTATCCGGAGCCTGTTGACGCGTGTAGATAGTCTTGAGGACGCGGCAATTCTCCATGGTGTGGTTCGACTTGGGATGGAGCTGGCAGGGCCCCTTCAATGCTTTGGCAGTAGTCGTCCTCATAGTTACGACGTCCGCCGCCCTTTTTCACGGTATTGACCTCGCCGTCGTCTTCCCGAGCGCGCTTGCTCCTGTAATCGTCACAGCGGCTGCGCCGCTGATTACGTTGATCACGATGGTCGCGGGAGTCGTTGCGCTGGCTTGCGGCGGTCAAAATTGTCGTTCCGACCACGATTGCCGCGGTAATCGTCGCGATGTGGAGGGTGGTCGGAGCGTGGAACCCTTGCTGCTTCTTCAACGATTATCTTTTTAGCGTCGTCAGCGTCCGCGTATTTCTTAGCGGTGGCCAAAAGCGCTGTTACTGATTCGGGTCTCTTCCGGAGGAGCTTGTCTCTTAGGGCGTCGTGGAACCGGAGGCCGGTGACGAAAGCCTCGATTGCTTCGTTGTCGGAGATTGATGGGACCTTGATGCGCATCTCTGAGAAACGCCGAACGTACTCGCGCAGTGGTTCATCCTTCCGATCTTGGATCCATTGCAGGTCGTACTTGTTGCCGGGTTGTTCACAAGTAGCGATGAAATTGTCGATGAAGGCCTGCCTGAGCTCCTGCCAAGAGTCAAAATAATTCGCTGGCAAGCTAACCAGCCATTGGTGACCTGCATGACCAACAGCGACTGGGAAGTAGTTAGACATGACGTGCTCGTCAGCCATGGCTGAGCGGCACGCAGTTTCGTAGAGCATGACCCATAATTCGGGGTTTTCCTTGCCGTCGTACTTCTGAAGTTTCTCGAGTTTGAAATTCTTGGGCCATATGACTTGGCGAAGGTGTGGAGTGAACTGCTTCAAACCCGGCGGGCCGTGGGCAGTGTCATATTCCATACGGCGATAGCTTTCATGGGATGCACGATCGTTGGCTCTCTGGTTGATGCGAGCGCGTAGATCACGTCCGACGAGGTAATGGCGGAGATCGTTATTGCCATCGCGGCGATCTCGATTGCCATCTGGATTAGCCCTGTGACCGTGGTTATCACGGCGATTGTCGCAGGTTATCTCGGTGGTTGTCGCCTCGAATGTCGTGGCGGTTATCCTCCAGGCGGCGGTTGTCGTCCCGACTACCATCATGACCACCGTTTCCGCCTTGACGGTTGTCCGATGGGTCGTTATTGTGCGAGCCACGTTGGTTGAGTGGCTGTGAGCGACTTGAGTGTTGGCGGCTGTGGCTTGATTCGACAGAAACGGATGGAGCCCGGGCTTGATTCATCTCTGCGGTTTGAGCCATAGCAGCTGTCAGATAAGCTTGTATGTCATCACGGACTGCTTGGGTCTCGAGGAGTGTTGGGCAACCACTGCATTGTCGCCATGGCGACGGCTACGTTGGCGCTTGGGGTCTTGAAGACTTGTTTGTCCCCCACCCTGTCGAAAGCATTGTTGAGGTCACGTGGTCGGAGCCTTATGCGTCGTGCCTCCTGGTCTGCTTCAGCTTCGATTTGCCGGCGATTAAACCGGTCAATATTGCGTGCTTCGCATGCAGTCTTTTCTTGTTCTGTTTCGCCAACTGCTGGCGGCTCGTCGTTGCTGACAACATGGATCAAATCCTCTCGTCTTGGCGGGAAAGACGGAAATTGGGGGAAAACCGGGGCGTGGTCTGGTAGATCCAGATCGTATTTGACGCCTTCATCTTCGTGACGCTGAAGCTCGGTGTGGACAGATGCGTTGGATGCGATGCCAGATGAGGAGCTGGAGTCACCCTCTCGGACTGTATGGACGGATCCTTCTTGATAATCTTCAATTCGGACCATGTTGATGATGTTGCATGGCTTCGGCCGAGATTGGTGTATAGGACATAGATCCGAGCGGCATCGTAGGTTGTACGCGTAGCTGGAGGCAGCGTTTCATAGGCCGTAGGGCTGGACCTGGTGGTTCTCCATCGGGACTTCATACTCGCAGAGTCGGAGACCCGTCGCGAAGGCTGGCTGGCGACGAGCGGAGCGCCCCTCAGGAGTAGATACGACCACAAGATCTGTTCCAAGCCGTGCAGGACGACTGGCCCGAGCTGGTCGGATAGATCTATTGTGGGGAGCTGTTACCTGCTCATTAGGTTGGCTTTGAATCGTACTTACCAGAGCTAGGGTTTCAGCGAGTTTGATGCCGACCCGATCGATGGAGTCGAGCAGGTCGGTGTCAGTCGATCTGCTTTCCTCTAGTAGCGGGGAAGCGGATGACGGGTTGTCGGCGTGGCTGTAGGCGTGGTCGGAGCCTAGATGTACCATGGTCGGAGCCTAGATCCATCGTGGTCGGAGCCATGTTCGTCGTGGTCGGAGCCGTGTTCACCGTGGTCAGGAGCCGTGTTCACCGTGGTCGGAGCCGTAGCCGATGTAGGTGAAGTAGTCGTCGGCAGTGGGTTGAATCCACGCCTCCTCCGCGGTCATGGCGATGGAGACGTCAGGGCCGGTGGTCCAAGTGATCTAGGCCGACGGTGAACGTGAGGCCGTTGGGCGTAGCCATGGAGCCGGAGATGATGACCATCTTGTTTGCTTGGAGAGCAGTACGCACACCCCCTACCTGGCACGCCACTGTCGACGAAATATGGTCGGCAGTCTACCTAGGGGTATGCCCAAGGTAGTAGATTATCGGCAGACAGATGCGCAAGCCCCAAACAAGACGGTGACGCAAGACAGACACGAGGTTTTATCCAGGTTCGGCCGCCAAGAAGGCGTAATACCTACGTCCTGCGTCTGATTTGTATTGCTGTATGTCAATGAGAGATGTTTTTTAGAGGGGTCCCCTGCCCACCTTATATAGTCCGGGGGGCAGGGTTACAGATCTGGAAACTAATCCTAGTCAGTTACAATTGCCATATGTGGCCGGATAAGGATTCCTATTCTAACCGACCAGGATTCTGCTTGGTCGCCAAATCCGTCTTGATTCCTTATGCGGGACTCCGATCAGGTTAACTGGGCCGCACGTCGTCTTTCGGGTGGACTGAACCCATCGATCCAGGCCAGCCCAAGCTTAGCCATAAGGGTATAGGGGTTAATACCCCCACATCGGCAAAGCTACAGAAGAATTTTAGAGCAACTGTTTGTTGTCCTACACCAAAACACGTGACAACACAATTGTTTAGAAATTTCCACTACCAAGAGTTCTATTACACGGACAGACAGATACAACTGAAGCTGAAGACATGCGTTTCTTTACGGAAGTTATAGACAAATCTATTCATGATGCCATATAAATCTATAATGAAGCTTTCTTGGACACATTCTACAATGCCATGAAAGAAGCGATTCATGGGTTTCTAGTTGGTCAAGTTGGGCTGACTTATTACAACATTCTAGATCTGTCAACCCAAAGGACTAATCAAGTCGGTACCAGCCATTAAGAAGTAGCACCAACTGGTAATGGTGATGTCTAGGTAGTTTAAGGTTCATCTGAACAAGCTCAAGGTACTACTATGAATCAGATATAGTATAATCCTAGACCATCAGTACAACATGTGCAACAGCCGATAGGGCAAGGTCAGAAATAGGTGATCAATTTTGGCACATCAGGCCACATACCGTTGTTGGCTCAAAAAATAGCACCATCAATTCAAAGGATCCGTAGAGATATAGATCCTCATGTCTATAATTAGAGACTTCAAGTAGCAAGCCAGCAAAGGACCCAGCAGATAGAGATTCCACAAGGGTATCATTATGGCACAAATTATAACACCCTTCATACGATTCCAAATCTAGGATATCAAGACACAAGTTGTTGCTAAAGGTGACTGAGATGATGAAGAATCAATTTGGTCTGAAGCCAAAAGGGCTGACCTTTTCGCACAAATGCCCATATCTAGAATGGTATGATTTGGTCGCTCTTCCGACAAATTATAGGCTCCCAGAGTTCACTAAGTTCGTTGGCCAAGACAATACAAGCATGATAGAACATGTCAGTCGGTATCTTACGTAGTTGGGTGAGGCATTAGTTGAGGATGCCCATCGAGTTTGTTTCTTCTCCTTGTCCCTATCAGGGCTAGCCTTCACTTGGTTTTCATCATTACCGATCAATTCCATTACCAACTCGGCTGACCTTGAGAAAAAAATTCGTACATATTTTTATACTAGGATTGGAGAGAAAGAAGATCACCGATTTAACAACTATAAGGCAGAAGACTAATGAATCGAACACTGAGTTTCTTCAGAGGTTCCAAGAAACTAGGAACTTATGCTTCTCCTTAAACTTGGCTGATGATCAACTAGCTACTTTAGCCGTTCATGGAATGCTGCCAATGTGGAAAGAGAAACTGCTGGGACAAGAATTTGATAACTTGGGTCAATTGGCTCAATGAGTGGCAGCACTCAATAGCCAATTCTAGAGTATGCACATAGATACCTGATTTTAGAAGAGTACCATAGTGGCTAAAGCTTATAATCCATGCTCAGTCAATGACGGCTATGAAGATGAAGAAGAAGAGGTTGCTGTGGCTGAATGGAATTGGGGCAAGAAGACAGTAATAGTGTCGAATTCTTGGGAAAGAGGAGTCAAGGAGAGCTATGACTTTGATGTCACAAAATCAGACAAGCTCTTTGATTTCTTGCTTGAGAAGGGACAAATCAAGTTGCCCGATAATTATGTTATGTTGCCCCCTGATCAGTTGAAGAATAAAAAGTTCTACAAGTTCCATAATGCTACTTCTCATTTCACAAATGAATGTAGAATCTTCAGGCAGCATATACAGAGGGCTATTCATCAAGGCAGGCTCAAATTTGATACGCCTCAAAAAATGAAAGTTGATGATAATCCTTTCCCAGGAGATCAAAACATGGTTGACGCTAGGCTGTTCAAAGGAAAGACTAAGGTCCTGACATCAAACAAATCAAGAGAAGCTGGAACAGTCGATCCCAAGATGTAAATATCGGCCGACGAATATAGGGAAATTAAAAGACATCGTGATAAGCAAAAGAACCGATATGAGTAGGGGGAAACGTCAAAAAATGGGATGACAAAGCCATGAGTTACATCTCAGATCCTATTGAAAAAGTGGCAGTGGTAGAAGAAGAAGGATTATCAGCGTTGGTTAAAGGATCAAGAGTACCAGCATCAACTAGAGAAAGAGAGGTATGAAAGGAAACAAGTCGAATCACATTGGAATTGTCCTTTCTTCAGACATTGCTGGAATGAAGGTTTGAAGTTGCCTACCAGACATGACTATCTAGAATGGATGCAATTAATATTAGGGGGTTTAGGCAATCTCAAACCAACCATCGATCTATCCATGCTCAAGATGCATATCATCATAATAACATAGATCAACACTTAAAAAATGGAAGTGTTCATAATCGGCTAGGAAAAAGAGTTGTTGACCAAGACTGGGCTGATTATGAAGAAGGCAACAAAAGAAAACATGTTTAGCAGGAAGGCCAGTGGTGTCCTAGGAGGTTTGACAAGAAGCTAGAAGAGAAGGGTGCAACGCCTAAGGAATATGTGACAGAACCGCCCAATTTATACAAGATCAAGTACGGTTGTCCCCACTTAACACGTTGACACACGCATACTCTCACTTATATAAACCCAGTAGTCCACCGAGTGTCACGTAGGACCTCGGTAAATCAACATCACAACCAAGATTGCGTGATTAAGCAAATACACATCACATACGCAGAATTGTAGCAGAAATAATATTACGAATGGTTTCACAAATAATAGTATAAGTTTGGGTTTAAAAACCTGATTAGTGAAAACAACATTTGCTTTCAAAGGATTACATTGATATAAGTTCCAAATACATTGCTAGCATAAGTGACATCCTCAGACAAAAGCATGTAGATGAGAAGTAAATATAGAGTCACCGAGCCCACCGGCGGTTAACCACCATCTTCAGCAGGCCAAAACCTCACCTGCAACATGATGGGATAAACCCTGAGTACTCGAATGTACTTAGCTAGACTTACCTGTCATAACCTAGAAATAAAATTGACTCCAAGGAGTATGCAAGGCTTTATAAGTGGAGGTAGCTTGACAACATTTTGCATAAAAAGCGATTAACTCCATTATACAATTATAATTCTGTCATCAAGTTAATTAGAACTATCCATCTCTAGATTAGCAACTATCCTGTGCCAAACATGTGGTATATCTTTTTAGAGCATACAATAGTAACCATAGCAGGTATAGTAATTCCATGTTTATCTGAACCATCACATTCCATAATCCAATTACTACGATGTTGGGACTAGCCAAGTTTCTCACTATCCGGAAGAGACGGCGATTCGAATCGATTTCAACCAGCTGGGAATTTATTCCTAACACAAACCCAGGCAGACCAGATCAATGGTCACCTTAGGTCACCTTTGGTACAACTCAGGTACACATTTCGTGGGTCCGTACTGTGCCGCACAATCTGGGACACTAGATGCCAGGACGTTCAGGCCTAGCCTACCCTTGGGCTCAGTCTGATCGCCCCACGCAAGGAGCGCACAACAAAATGGGTCCTGGCCTGAGTTGAGCTACTCGGCTTCACGGTCGAAACGAGTTATCTGGCCAGCTAAGTGATAGGCATGCGTTCAATCTTGTCAGAAGCACCAACAACGGTACGGTCCTTAATCGACACAGACGGAAATCACATGAGTCAACCTACACATAGACTCCGCCCGGCCTCGATTTACTTTTACCCCATGGTTCTTTTCCACGATAGCAAATATAGCCAACCATGCTTCGGTATCCACCTATATCTCGCAGGTGACAGGATATCACCCGACTTCTACCGGTCTAAGCATGGCTAAGCATATATTCGATCCTGGACCTATACCGGTTAAAGGTGTAATATCTGGACAAGGAATTTATATGCATCAAGTGGTTCCAATCAATTCTTATAACTTAATGCATCAATCATAAGATCTTGAGTAATATTTGTAAAATACTGGGAGACTTAGAATGCTCCGGGGCTTGCCTGGGATCCGACACAAGTCAGTTCAGTTAGCTTGCACCGACTTGGTGACATCTCCGGTCCTAGCACTTGCTTAGTCCTTCCATCTTCGGGATAGATCCACCAAACCCAATCTTCGAGTTTGGCACCACATCGCATCCTTCACTGTGGTTTATCTAGCTGTACCTAAATGAGATGCAAGATGCATGTGTATGAATACATGGAAGTGCAATAGGCAATGCATCGCATGCAGTAAGTAAGACAAGCACAAGGTTACATTAACATGCACAAGCACTTCACATTGCTTACTATAAATATCGCATCAATTTATCATGCCACGATAGCAAAGAAGATGACAACACCAAGCATGACACAAGTTTCCCAAGATCTCAGGTACTCTAACTCAACCATCATCAAAGGTATGAGCCACACTTAGCAATATACAAGCAAACAACTATAATTGGAATCTGTCAATTTCTGGACATGCAAACAGCAGCTACAAGATTTAGCTATAACTGGAGTTACACAAATCCAAATGACTTGCAATAAGACATCCTGGAAAGATTATGAAATTATCTACAATTCATATTTAATCATCTTAGCATAATTCTCAAGTTAACTAAGTCAAATATACCCATTTACAGAAACTGGTCTAAACAAGATAGAGAGTAATCAATTCTGTAACCCAACTTTAAACAGGCATAACTCACAAATTACGTGGCCAAATACCACCAAATTTTAATATAATCTATATACATGAATTATATACAACTTTGTTATTATCACCAAAAACTCATTCAAATCCTAACTAGATCAAACACTAACATCTTTCAGATCTGCTCAGAATAAAATCAAAACTTGATAGAAGACTTAAAAGTCATGTAACTCCTAAACTATCAGGCCTATGGTCTTACAATTTGAACACAAGCAAGATTATGAAATTTTCTACAACTTTTGTATTCACTACAACCATAGCAAACATCATTTACACCACGAAAATAATTGCACAAGCAAAACTGCAAATCCAGCCCAACAGCAGTGGTATAGAAAACTAATAGAAACTTCAGAGAAACATAACTGGAGTTCTAGACCTCCAACAAACATGAACCATAACTTTTTGAAAAGCTTAGGAAGTTACCTAAAACTTTATTATTCTCATGTTAAGATGATTCTACAGTTAGAAGGGTCAATTAATCCAATAATTGCATCTCTGTCCAAAACATAGACAGAAACTGACATGCCACTTTAAACAGCTATAAATGGAGTTATATATGTCCAATAAATGTGGTTCTAGACTTTTTAGAAATCTTGTCAAATTCTAAACAACTTCGTTGTAAACACCTCAAGCTAGTTATACCATTAAGAAGGCCTCACAGTAAGAACAAGGAAACCCTCTCTGGGTTTGGGCAGAAACAGCAAGAGAGATTCAATCGAGTATAACTCAAGATCTACTTAACCAAAAATCATGATATTTAGCTTTTTGAAAATCTTAATAAAAGTACTACAACTCATGTATTATCATAAAGTCATGATTCGTAACTTAACTAAGCCAATTAATTCAAACATGCAGTCCTATTCAGAATAGGAGCAAATCAAAACAGGGCATTTGTTATTTTTATAACTCTTAAACTATCAAGCCTAAAATATTGACATTTTTACCAGACATCAAGAATAACCTTAGTAACACTCCATAAAAATTTCACATTTATTTGAGCATAAAAACTGCAGTTATGAAAAAGACAATACATGGCAAGTATCAAGAACCTAGCTGCATAGATCTATTTTTACAGAAAAATTTTTAAACTAAAACATGCCATATTATAGATCTATTGCATAGACAATTTTGCAAGGATTCCAAAAAGCTCTCATTTTCTATTTTACAATTTTTGTATGAATTACTATGAATTTTCAAAGTGGAGCATTCAAATCTGCAAAAAATCAGAGAAAGGAAATTTAAATCTTGCATCGAGGTCCCTTTAGTAAACACAAATTAAACTCCAGCGAAAAGGTCCTCATGAGCACTATTCATGTGAGTCACAACTTCTTCACTTAACCCCCTGGAGAACATCAAATTCATGCGCGTGGTCCTTGGCCTCTCTTCATCCGGCCGGAAGCAGGGCACCTCGCCGGAGCTCATGATTCTGGCGGTGGTGGTCGTCGTCGGCGTCAGAGAAGCTGCGGGGGAGCATCCAAGGGTCGGCACAGACAGCATGGGGCTGCTCATCTAGACCAGAGGCGGGCCAGGTTAGCCTAGGCCGCGCGCACAAGCATTCGCGGCGGCCACGGCACCGGTGGCCGTGCGCTACGGCGGCGAAGGAAGGCCGGGGAGGGGCGCGCGAGGCTAAGAAGAGGGCGGTGGAGCCGGTGGCACACACGGATGGACACGAGGGAGCCCGGAGGCAGCGGGGATGAGGAGGCAGCCAGCTCGACCATGGCGGTTTCGCGGTGGATGCGAGAGCGAGAGCTGGAGAGGGAGTGAGTGAGTGCAAGCGACTGAACTGGGCAGCGCGGCGTCTCAGTTAACGCATGCCAGCGCGCGGCGTCGAGGGCCTGGCGTCGGCCAGCTACGGCCATGCGGTGGCCACATAGTGGCATGTTTCTGCCATGGTTGGCCATGACCCAGCACGCGCGGCGTTCAGCAGCGACTGAAAACCGACCTGACGACGCGATTTCAAATCGTTCAATCTCCTAAACTGTGGCGATTCAATGTTTAATTCCTTAATCAAAGTTGGATATCTACCTACCGGCTACAAAGTTGTTTTAGAAATCAAAGACCAATTCTCAATGTATAGGAAGATATAACAGCCCAAAGTTGAGCTCGTCACACTGTCAATGCTAAACACTTGGAAGAATTTGCTAAGTGCTAAAAACAGTGAAAAGTTGATCTTTGTGAGCTAAATTGAAGCATGTTAGGAGCTAAACTAGCCTATGACCCAAAAATAAAAGTTGTTCCTCTTATTAAATACTACAACTTTTCTTTAGTGAACACATCCATGCAAAGTCTCTATGACATAGTTCAAACTAGGTCAAACATACTACATTTAAATGATGACTTACACTTAAACTATGACTTAGCGACCAAATTAGTCCTAGCCATGTTTACCAAAGTTGTTCATAATGACACTCTAAATATGTTTAATGTATTCCTAAGGTCACACAAGCACTTTATACATTGGGTACATATTTTACTTTCTAGGTCATCATGCATATCATCACTTAGGAACTTAATTATGCAAAGTGATCTACATGAACAATGTTCCATTAGCCATCCTAAGCCTAGCTAAGGTGTTTTAGTGACTAACATGACCCACTTGCACTCATTCATACATGATCATAACCATACACAAAGAAAACATGAAACAACAAAGCATGTTTCATATGTTTCAATCATATGTTTCCAATATAAAAGCTTATATGTGAATGCCTGATGCTCATGCTCATGCAATGCAAGTCAAATTATGCAAGCCTAACACCTAGGGTGTTACAGAATAAAGAGTTGGAACATGCTTAGGCATCTGGTAAACCTCAAGTGTGGCGTACTAAGCAAACAACCAATAGAAAGCAACCATCGGCTAATATCCAAATGACTTTTCTATTGCCAACAGAATTCAGAGCTCCGATAGATCAAGAAGTTTATTTGGATTTCGATGAATCAGAGTATAAGGAGATAGTTGCCAAGTTGATGGTTGTACAACAAGCAATATTTGATAAACCAGCCAAGCATTGGCACTTAAAGGCTTTATATATGAAAGGTTTTGTTGATGGGAAGCTGATGAACAAGATGTTGGTGGACGGAGGTGCTTCTATCAATCTTATGCCTTACACCACTTTTTGTAAACTTGGCAAAGGACCAGGAGATCTGATGGAGACTGACATGATGCTTAAGGACTTCAGAGGTAATGCATCTAAGACCCAGGTAATGAATGTCGAACTAATAATCGGGAGTAAGACTCTGCTCACCACATTCTTCGTCATCGATGGAAAAGGATCATATAGTCTGCTCCTTGGTCATGATTGGATCCATGCAAACTATTGTGTACCATCAACCATGCATTAGTGTTTGATTCAATGGGATGGAGATGATGTCGAACTGGTTCACGCTGATGAGTCTGTGAGCATCGTAATAGCCGATCCAGTCTTCTAGGAACTAGAAGACTTCAAATGCTTTTCTAGCAAGTTATGAGAAGGAGGCTTCATTAAAATCAACAATGAAAGCCAACAACCGATGCAAGCGATCAGCTCTGAGAGTTTATTTTAGTGAATAGTCATGGATTCACGTCGGCCATTGGATTAAGGAAGAATAAGCACTGGTCCTAAAAATGGGCTTAGTCCAACATATGAGAATGCTAAGTCGAATCATGAGTGATAGAGCTATTAAAGGAGGTTCTGTTTCGCTTAATGGGATGCTTGACCTGGGTTGATCAATCGTTTAACCTTTGATATGAAAAGTTCTATGGCAAAATATTTAAAGGGGTGTTATCCTAGCATTTGATCAACACTTGATAGCTAATTCGTTTAGTCATCGGCTCTAATAGCTGGTACTAGAAAGATATCGCCTCTAGTTCAAAAAATGGAAATCTTCAAAGACATAAGAGCCGATATGATACGTATCGCCTCTAGAGCGAAAACAAAAAGAACAAAAACATTCATGACACATATAGGGGCATCGCACTGAGATGAGTTTATGGAAGAATAAGAGACTTGGTTCATTGATTCACCCTAAGTGCAAACTAATCAAAGACTTTGTTCACCACATCCTGAGTAGATTTGATTTCCACAATCGCGACGACAAACTCCTCAAGCAAATCCTCATGCTCCTTGGGGCTGTCACCCATTAGAAAACCAGTCTCCATAGCATGGAGCTCGTACCTAGTCTAGACTTGTGCCGCGGTCAGCGCCACCGCTGCACCATGATGAACGCCATGAAGGGCAATCTCCTAAATGCGGGCTAGAATGTCATCGAGGCGAGCATTGAAGAGGGAGCCCCAGGGCATTGACGGCATCCATAGCCACATTCGTAGCCAGTTGGAGAGACTCTGACTACACTATCAGGGCTGGCAATCACAGAAGACTATCAAGATAAAGACAGTGGAAATTAGAATAGAAGCATGCATGTGATTCATCTTACATGCCACCATGACATCAGACTCAGCCAGCCACGCTCGAACAACACTAGCCTCCTCCTCAGCCACATTAAGGGCCGCTTGTAAGACCCCAAGACGGATCTCAAGCTGGCTGTTTTTCTGAATCACCTCCGAATAGCGGTCCTCGGCCGCCCTCCATTCTCGGAAGAAGCGTTGGGCATCATCGCTGTTATACAAGTTGGAAGAATCCGATGATGAAGCTGGCACGGAAGATGCAGCATCAAAGGGCTTACCTAGCCCTAGGGAGGGAACGAAGGCTGTCATTCATGACAAACCTATAGACGAGTCAGAAAAGATCATCGTCATGAATAGAGGATGTCAATCTTACCTCATGTGTCAGAGGCACTGGTTCATCGGCATGTTCTCCTTTGGGACCTCCTCCACCATGCGCTTGCTACGGTTCTCCTCGCCGGCCATGAAGTTAATTGAATCTACCAAAAGAGAGAAAGGGCAGCTATATAGTTCTTCGAGGGCAAAGAAAAGGAAAGAAATAGGAACGGTTGCAAGTGCAGATGTGTTCAAGGCTAGAGCCCTCGGCTGGTATTTGAAGCCATAGGACAAAGGGGTGGACGCCTCAGGTCATGCAAAAGGCAACCGCAATTAATAGGAGGCAAAGCGTCACCTCGCTAATACCGAAGAGAGTATGACACCGGATGACTAAGGATAGAAGATCAAAGGGTTCTCTTAATAAAGGCTGTGTTTTCAGACCTAAATAAGATTAAGACCAGGGAATCTAGAATCAGCTCTTTAGCTAGAACAAAGGTGATCAACCGACTGTGATATTTCTTTAGCCTCTTGCCTATTTGAGTTCCCCTTGGCCAAAAGACTTTCACAATCAAAGAGAGTCCTTTGAGCCTATTTCACCTTCAGGACCTGATCTTCAAAAAATGGAGAAGGGAGACAAGACTCTAGAGAGGGCTGGGGATCGATTACCCTTGATGGCCAAGAGCAAAAGAGCTGATATGGTCGCCTTATGAACTCGTGTATAGCCATAATACAGTCCCTCCTTGGGAAGTTCAAACTGGATCGAGGCACATTATGTTACAAAATGATTTGTCAGCCAAAGTCTACAAGAATCTTGCGATAGATGACTTAGAGGATTTGAGTTGCCTTTGACTACGTGCTCTTGAAAATATTGAAGCTAATAAACTAAGGGTTGCAAAATATTACAATAAAAAGAGTCAAGAATAAATAATTTTATGAAGAAGATTTGGTTTGGAAAGTAAACTTGCCGATCGGGTCAAGGATAGCAAGTTCGGCAAATGGCCACCCAATTAGGAAGGACCTTATCAGATCAAAGGTTGTGTGCCTAGTAATACTTATATTTTTGAAACACTGAAAGGAGAAGAATTTAGTAGAGCAATCAAATGGGGAATATTTGAAGGAATATTACCCTTGCGTTTGGATTAATACTTGACAACTAATTTGCTCGGTTGTCGGCTCTAATAGCCGATACTTGAAGGGTATCGCCTCTAGTGCAAAAATAAACCCAAAGGGGCAAAAGCCGGTACAATGTGTATTGCCTGCAGGAGCAAAGCAAACATGGACAAAGTGATTCATATAGTATGGAGTACAAAACAAAAGAAAAAATCACTCAAGACAGAGAAATTGTTTGCTAATATCACCTATTACAAACTATGACCCAGAAAACACTTTGGCTACTATATTCATCGGCCTAGGAGATAAAGGCTATGGAGTTAGCAGCACTGAAGAAATCCTTAATCAGGCGTTCATAATCCCCAGGGTGCACCGCGGCTGGAAAACCATGAGGAAGGAACCAAAGTTCGTGGCCAGAATGGGCTTGCACAGAAGCCAACGCCATGGTCGCACCATGGTGAATGCCACGCAAAGCGACCTCCCTGACACTTTTTGGGATGTTGTGCAGGTGAACCACCGGGACGGCGCCTCTGGCATTAACGAATCCTGCCGCTGTGCTCCCTAGCCAATCGGAGGCTCTCTAGTTGGGCAGACAAATCTAAAAAGATTCAAAGGGGAGATAATCAGAATCTTGAGGATGAAATTAAAAGGAAGCAAAGGTTATGACTAGATATCTCACTCATGACTCTGGCCTCGGCCTTGGCCAACCTATGCTCCACCGAATTGGCCTTGGGAGGTGATCGACATCGAACCATGGCTAGAGCCTGATTCTATGAGGGAGAGACGTTCAGGTGAAACCCTGGCCATGCTGATTAGTGGAGGCAAGCAGATTGTCATTGTCAATCCACCTCCTTTGATAACAAGGGAGCTAGTGATGAGCTTTTAACGAAGAGGACCCTAAAGGCCAAATGGAGTCAGCCCTGTCCCTCGAGGTAGTGGGGGCATCATGAGTTGTACCCTCCTGATGATGAAGGCACTGACGCGATGATGCAGGTCTGTTGAGGGCCTCCTCAACAAACCTCTTGCTATTCTCCATGATCTCAAACCTACGGAAAAGCAGGAATTATACTAAGGACGTGGAAGGTTTGAGACAAAGCGAGTTGTTTTTTGATCCCTAGCCATGGACCTGTATATATAGCCAGGGAAGGCGAGGAGATAGATTTTGTTAGGGGTGTGAAATTGAAATCATGTATAGAAACGGATCAATGCTCCAGAAATTCAAGGGACAAATAATGAGGAGATAATAGATTCGGACTTATTGCTTTCCCCAAGTTACAGAATATCATGGGATGGATACAAAAGATTTACATTGACTAGCAATCAGCCCACCAAGGTTTCTTTGGATTGAAGGGAGTTCGAATCCCCACATGGCCGAAAGTTATCATAAAATGAGTCACATCTGCCCGTTAATAAAATTATGATAGAGAAGGGGAAAAGCCGCCTACCCAATAGATGCCCAGCTGATTTCTCGGTGACTGGGAAACCGCTGGAAAGAAGCTTTTGGCTTTCCCGATGGGCATTTTATTGAGCAAACAAAGGGAAGGTGTCCACACATTTTAGCCCTTGCAAACACTAGAATAGCTCTATGAGCATGGAGAGAAGACTCAGGTGATATCACAAGGATTCTTCTAACCACAGTAGCTAATTCTCTTGCTCGACAAGGTGCTAAGATGAGCGACACAATCACCCTATGCACAAGAATCTTCTAACTGCTCAAGATCTTCATAGTAAAAAGATAGACCATGGAGGGTCTAGCGGAGTTAGAAGCACTCGAGGAGGCAAGTAGAAGAGAAGCATGGCTAAATTGTTGAGTTGCTCTCGCTAGGGTCGGATAGGCATTTTATAGCCGGCCTAGAAAGATGAATCCAAGTGCCCATGAAGCAATGATGCTCTCGTAAAAGTTTTGAAGGATGGGCCCTTGAGCTGACATAGGCGGCGACAAATAGTAGACCCTAGATCAAGATTCTCTACCTGTGACTGCGGACCTATCGGGGGCACAGACATGATAATTTTGGAATAAAATTACTTTTATCCCAAAATTGGGGGGCATGTGTTTACACCAAAATGTGGATGAAGAGTCGCAGGGACTCAAAAGCTCCCAAGATCATTTCATCAAGGAATCAATTGCGTGCAGATCGGAACCAACTGATTTGAATACAACACTGGAATCGGCTTTCTTCAAGTAGCGCCAGGAGATAACGACAAAGGCTATGATCGGCGCCGGGACAAAGCATGTTGCACTCCATAAAAAGGGAAAGATTAGAGTCCAAGTTATCTTAAATTAGGAATGATTTCTCTAGGGCCAAAGATTGTGATGAGTCATGCTTAGATAGGAGTCATGCGTAGGTCCTGGGTATAAATATCAAACCCTGGCTATTGCAAAAAAAAAACACAATCAATCCAATACAAGTTATTTACTTTTTTTGGCTCTAGCCACCCCTTAGGAGTAGGAGTAGAGTAGATCTCGGTGAGTTCTTCAGCAAGTATGGCTGCATCGATCCGGTCGACCTCCACTGCTTGTCTGTAAGTATCGTCATGCCTTATACCTCTATTCATACGACTGCATCGATCCGGTCGACCTCCACTACGACTCTGGCATAGGTTAATTATCAATTCTTGTCTAGTTCAAGTAAGGCTGCATCGATCCGGTCGACCTCCACTGCTCGAACTAGATTAAGGTCAAGTTATCGGCTCTATCTAAGGGTGGTATTCCTTCAGATAGATTCATTAAGTTACTGATATTGCTTATTTGCTTCCATTGTTTATTTAATTACAGTAATATCACTTTCGCTCAATTGGGATTGATCTAGATCGGCCTTATATATTTTTTAACCCATCGTTTGTTAATCTAAATTTGATCTAATTCGCACTTTAAATGATAAGTTATGTTTTATCGGCTGTTTTATGTCAATCTTAATCGTGCATAGCGTGCGATTAAGGCGTGTTTGATCTTGAGTAGATCTATTGGCTAGCAAAAACCGTTCCATGGTCCGTTATCATGGCCTATGTGATTCTACCTCACACCCCACTGTTAGCACCGTGGAGTGGGGATCATTATTTGGTAGATCTGTTCCTGAGAGGGCATGACCATAACTGTGCACTATGCCTGAATCGACTGTTTTAGCCGATATTGAGTGCTTTCACAAATAGTTCACATCACGAGACCGTTGATGTAGAGATAGGTTGAAAGATGTGTTAGCCCCATGATCTTATTATTGTATTACGACCTACATGATTCTGCCTCATGCCCCACTAGTATTAGTAATAAGTTAGAGTTGTCGAGTCTATTGTTGTTACTACGGTCTGCATGATTCTGCCTCATGCCCCACTAGTCATAGCGATATATGAGATCTAATATGTTCATTAGATTTATCTTTATTAAATGGTTAAATGATGATGAGCTATTTCTTTTATATAAAAAGGGGTTTGGTTACTTGTAGTCATTGGCTTAGCATAAATGAATCATTGTTGATATCTTTTGCCATTGATCAATGTTTGTCTAAATAATGATATTAATCCTGAATAATAACCAATTCTTCTTACACAACCCCATGAGCTTTAACTGAATTTATTCTTATGAATATGCCAAAATCGACTATTTTGTCGATCTCCTTTCATATCGGCTCTCAGAGCCGCACATTCGGGACTGACTGGCAACACCAACACTGTTCCGTCCCTAAATTACTGATAAACTTTCTCTCCTTGTCAATTGCAGGGTCAAATTGACTAGGCATGTCTCAGGAGGAGTGCGTAGGATTGACCACCCCTATGCTGAAGCTAGGCGGATCTCCAGCTCCATCGAGCAGACCCTTCTGGCTTGCTCATGTGCCCTCGGCATGGGACAAAATTTCTGTGTCGACAGGCACTCTTTAGATGTGTGTGGATTACCACCCTCTCAATACCGGTAACCATTAAGAACAAGTATCCTTTACCTCATATAGATACTTTGTTCGAATCAGCTAGTTGGTGCCAAGATGTTCTCTAAGATTGACCTTCGTTCAGGCTATCATCAAATCAAGATTAGACCATAAGATATACCAAAGACAACTTTTTCTACTAGGTATGGGCTGTATGAATACCTAGTCATGTCTTTTGGTCTCACTAATGTTCCTGCATTCTTTATGTACCTGATGAACTCAGTCTTCATGCCAGAGTTAGGACAAGTTTGTAGTGTATTCATTGATGATATCTTGATATATTCCAAGAACAAGGAAGAACATGCCCAATACCTTTAGATAGTACTGGCTCAATTAAGGGAACACTAAGCTGTATGCTAAATTCAGCAAGTGTGAATTCTGGTTAGATCGAGTGTAGTTTTTGGGGCATGTTTTGACACCTAACGGTATCTCGGTTGACCCCAGCAAGGTGCAAGATGTGCTAAATTAGAAGTCTCCCAAGTCAGTGCACCAGATTTGTCAGTTCCTTGGTCTAGCTGGATGCTATTGGCGTTTCATCTTAGATTTCTCCAAGATAGCTTAGCCGATGACCAAGCTGCTCCAAAAAGAAGCCAAGTTTGATTGGAGCACGGCCTGTGAAGAAGCCTTCCAAGCTATGAATAGATTTCTGACCACTGCTCCTGTTCTAGGCCTAGCCAGACATTCATAGACCTTTTGATGTATATTGTGATGCCTCGAAGATAGGGTTGGGATGTGTGCTTATGCAGGATGGGCGTGTGATAGCATATGCTTCACGCCAACTAAAAAAGCATGAAGTGAATTAGCCCACCCATGATTTAGAGCTGGTTGCTATGGTCCACGCCCTAAAAATTTGGAGGCATTATTTGTTGGGCAACAAAGTACATATTTTCATAGATCATAAGAGCCTCAAATACATTTTTACTCAGTCTGAGTTAAATATGAGGCAAAGGAGGTGGTTGGAATTGATTAAGGATTATAACTTGGAGGTACATTACCACCCAGGAAAGGCCAATGTGGTAGCTGATGCCTTGAGCCAAAAGTCATATCAAGGTTGAAGAAATACCTTTGTCTCTCAACAATGCAGAGGTGCTGGCTCACATTGCTTTGACCTTAGAATTGCTGGAGCAGATTATTCTAGAGCAAAGGCAAGACACTTTAGAAATTCCTCTAATCAAGAAATTGATTGCTGAAGGGCGTGGTCCTTAGTTTAATATTGATGAGCATGGTGTAGTGAGGTACAAGGATAGATTGATGGTTCCATCAAATGAGGAGCTAAGAACGAAGATTTTGAATGAACCCCTATCATTCGAAGCTATCTATCCATCCTGGCAGCAACAAGATGTACCATGATTTGCGCCACTTGTACTGGTGGTCCAACATGAAGCAAGACATCACCCTAGTACATCGTGGAATGTGACACTTGTGGGAGAGTTAAAGTAGATCATATGCGTACTCCAGGATATTTGCAGCCCTTGCCCATTCCTATTTGGAAATGGGAAGATATCTCCATGGACTTTGTGGTGGGTTTGCCCCACACATCCAAGGGCTATGATTCTATTTGTGTCATTGTGGACCATCTCAGTAAATCTGCTCATTTTATCTTGGTGGATGCTAGATATACAACCAAAAAGTATGCTCAGATATATTTTGATCGGATTGTGACCCTACATGGAGTTCCACTTACTATCATCTTTGATAGGGGGTCAGTTTTTGTCTCTCATTTCTAGGAGCGACTACAACAATGTCTTGGTACTCGTCTCCTTAGAAGCTCAGCTTATCATCCACAAACTGATGGCCAAAGTGAAAGGGTGAACCAGGTACTCGAGGACATGTTGAGAGCTTGTGCCATTTCTTTTCCTAAAAAGTGGGATGACTGCCTGAAGTTAGCCGAGTTCTCTTACAATAATAGCTACCAAGAAAGCATTCATATGACACCATTTGAAGCTCTGTATGGAAAGAAATGTAGGGCACCAACTAACTGGGTTGAAGTAGGAGACCATGGGTATTTTGGGTCTGATTTCATCAAAGAGGCTCGAGAGCAAGTAAGCATTATTCAAAGTCATTTGATGGCAGCTCAGAGCCAACAAAAAGCTTATGCAGACAAGTGAAGAAGGCCTTTGCAGTTTGTAGTTGGGGATTATGTGTACCTCAAGGTGTCTCCTATGAGAGGGGTGCATTGGTTTGGTGTCCATGGCAAGCTAGCCCCTCGATATGTGGGTCCTTATAAGGTTTTGGAATAGTGTGGCCCAGTTGCTTATCATCTCTAGCTTCCTGATATTTTATCGGCGGTACACAATGTGTTTCACATCTCATAATTGAAGAAATGTTTGTGGGTTCCTAATGAAGCTAGGGAAATTGAAGGGCTTCCCCTCCTCCCTAATTTGACTTATATTGAGTGCCCTATCAAAATCCTGGATGAAAAGGAAAGAGTGACAAGGAATAATGTGGTGAAGTTCTACAAGGTTCAGTGGCACAACCACTCAGAGGATGAAGCCACGTGGGACATGAGAGCTATATATTGAAGCATTACCCCCACCTTCTCTCTAGTTCAGATATGTAGTTGTTTACATTGAAATATATTTTCTATCTCCTTCCCACACTAGGCACATGAAATCTCGGGTCAAGATTTTATTTTAGGGGGGTAGATTTGTAACACCCTTGGTATTACACTATACAATCTTTTGCTAAAACACTGTATGTGCATCATGTTTATGTAATAATATATGAATTATAGTATGTAAATCAATTCCTTTGACTCGAAATGTTCATTAGAAACGCGAAACAAATGTTTTATTTCATGTCGCATTATATTGCTTAGGGTTCTAAATGAATTTTTAGTGAACAAAAATGTTAAAGGATGCATGTACGAAACTTAAATAAAGTTTGTAGTATAAGATTCGTAGGTGATGATGAAATACTTGCGGTCGAGAATGAGATTCACTAGCTAGCTTACTTAATAGCTTGGAAATTGCATTCAACGTGAAATCGATCAAGATGTGGTCAAGTTTCTTAAGTTAGAAAGTGGGTTGACGAGGCTAAGTTTGAGAATTTTTGTAGGAGAATTGGGTTAAGTAGTGGTATGTTCTTAGGGTTTGTTTTGGTAGCTTGACATGCCACCTCGAGAGTTAAATAGATAGTTTAGCAACTAGATCATTGAGACACATTTTTGGGACGCTTTAAAAAGCATGCAAGGCACGTTCCCGGTCGGCTGTTAGCATCTAGATGCGGTCACTGCCTCAGTTTGGCTCGGCGCTACTGCGCTGGCTCGCCCAAGTGCATACCACCGTGCAGGCCGCACCGCCATTGCCATGCCCTAGCATGCGCTCGCGCACACTGCACATGAGGCGCATGCACACGCACGCCCGCACGCGTGCCACCGCACTGGCCGAGCATGCCGCTGGCTCCACGCTACTGGCCACTGCCACCTGCTGCTGTGCCCAAGCGCGCTCACCCACACCATTGCCTTGCCACACATGGGCCTGCCCCACCAGCCTTGCTAATAATGGCAATGCGGCCAACCGTTCCTGTGCGTGTTTTGCTAGTTCCCCTATTGCCTATAGCACGTGCACAATTGTGCTTCAAGTTGACAGCCACGTCCTGCCCCGGCAATGTCATGCCAAGCCACGCCGGCCATCCCCTATTCCTCTGTCACCGGACCTGGGCTTGCAATTCGACTTAGTGGTGCTGCCTTGGTCCAATTAACTCCGTCCATAGCTTTGCTTTGTATTCAACCAGCCACCCGACCCCATCGCGCTGTGATCCATGCTGTGCCATGCTCCAATTTGGAGCTTTCCTCCCACTAGGTCAGTTAAGACTGCCGTGGCACACGTTGATGGCAAAGCCCCAATCCAGAGCTACTCATGTTCAATTCATTGCACCACCAGCTTTGCCTCCACCTACTCATCACCCTATGCAACCTTTCCTAGTCGCTACCACCCTCTAGCCTCACCTAATGCAGCCTTGCCACCACGACACACCACCACACCATCTGTGCACACGCGGCCAGCTTGCCTCAATCCACCTTCGGTCGAACCACCACCTCGTTTAGGTCCATGGTGAGTGCCTTGAGCTCATGCGCTACCCCTACTATTTTGGTGTTGCTGTAGCTCACTAGAATGCCACCACCGTGATTGTAGGAGCTCTACCGCCATGGACTGGCCTTACTACGGTGTACCGGCTCGTGCTTTGTTCACCTAGTGCTTCGCGTTCACTCCTAGGTAGGTATTGGCTCTGTAGATAGGGCGGGGAAGGGCTGGTCTGGCCAGCGTAACCAACCAGTTCCAGCGCTGCTGTGCTGGTGCGTGTGTAGGGGCCCAAGGGTATGGTCATGGTAAAGATGGAAAGGGGAGGGAAATATTTTAAGACAGCAGACTAGCAGAATATTGCTCTTAGTGCTCGCACAATTATCAGGTAGGCCGAAGGCGTTTTCGTAAGATGACCAACATGCGCGGGTCCTCCCCATCGTGGGCCGTCATCGTGCGGACTAGGCCGTGCCCGCTTGGGCCACATCGTGTGTCACGTGTGCGTGTGCGTTGTGCTAGAGTGGGCCGAGCCACTCATGCTTTGGGCCATGTGGTGGAATACATTTTTCAATTTCTAGTGAAGTTATGAATGTTTATTCAATTTAGTTTTGAGCTAAACTTTGAAAAATAATAGTAAATTCTATAGATGTCCAAAAATAGTGAAACAAAATTTGTGAGGTTCATAAAAATGCTATCTATCTATTAGTGTAGTTAGTTTACAATTAGCTATGATAATGATAGGTTCATAAATTCAATTCAGAAAGCTTTGTATTATTTAGATTAATATTTGTAGGAATTTTTGTGGCAAATTGATGATAGTCTTAGCCATGAAATTTTTACAATAGGCTTAATAGATTATTATGTACTCACTATAATTTTTGTAGCCCTAGAGTAGGTTGACAAATAGAGTAGCTAGTACTCCTCGTTTTATCATATGTAGAGTAAATCGATATTAAGAGTAAGAATGCCTTTAGTTGCGAAGGTAGTACATGCCATGTTTCATACTTGTTAGTGGTAACAATAGGTAGCGTAGCACCTTAATTGGTAGAACTAGCTTAGTAGCTTAACAGATGTATTCATATTTTAAGAGTTGTTGTTGTTGTATTACTAAGTGTTGCACCATCATTTCATGCATGTAGATCACGAGTTGGTAGAGTTTGTGCCTACGGACGAACATGACTATGAGGAGATTATTGATGAGTACTGAGGAGGAGGTTCTCATATAGGAGCAAGCCCTGGAACCATTCGTTGCTGACTTTGTTGACCTACCGCCTGCCTAAGGCAAGCCCTAGGTGCATAACCCCTATTTTTGAATGATCATTGAATATATATATGATGTAGCTACCGCCTGCCCTAGGCATTTTAAGGAAACTACATGCATAGATATATCTACCTATGAGTCCTACTAGTATAGGTCATGTAGCTGCTATGCTTAGGGTATCGGTAGCATGAGTAACCTGCCGTTACTCACAATAGGTGATAATTATGATCACTCATGATAAAATGGTGGAAAGGAAATGGTGACCTGGACAGGGATATGGTTTGGGTATTGGTGGGTGTAAGAGGTTGTGTCCTATGGCCAATAGGGCATAGCTTAGTTACACTTTTCCCCTGTTTGTGTCAGGTTAAGGACCGGCCAGTTGCATTGGGTTCTAGGCAAGTCATAGACTTATTATCCCGAGCACATACTTGGGTATGTGATGTAGACAAGGACTAATCTTTCGATAGGTATGATAGCATCGATTGGTGGAGACTCGATGTTCACTGATCTAAGCTTTGAACCAAGACTAATTCACACCCCCTGCAACCATTACACCACTGCTCCGTTGGTTATCAACCACACGAACACGATTGACCTCGCCAAGGAGACTTTTCTGCAAGTGAATCGAGAACACAAGCAAGAACGGGATGAACACAATCTAAAATTGCAAATAAATATGAAGCTTATGATAACAAAAAGGAGTTCAAGTCTTTATTCGAAAGGAATAATCGCCACAGGCGAACAAGATCTAGAACGGGGGCCCTAGTTCACAAGCAAGCGGCCTTGGCGGCACAGTTGCAGCAAACGACATCTGTTTAATGAGGAATTCAAGAACTAAACAAAACCCCAAACCCTAAGGAGAACGACGGCTGCTAATTATAGAGTATTGGGCATCACCCCCTAGACACGCCCCTAATGGACCCACACACGATACACGGTCCAATAGACTAAAAGACAGTGTTGTAGCACCCTAGTAGATTCTAGAGGCTGACTTGTTTCAATGATTTTCGTTGATTCCGAAGGGCTTTTGATGTGAGACCACTTGCATTGGCTTCCTCATCTAATTAGATTTCCATCCATATGTGGATCGTCGAAAATAGAGCCCGAATGCGCCTGTGTGACCAGTTTTATGATGACTGGTCCTGGAACCCGAGATGGGCTCCAACTTTAGTTGGACTAGGCCTCCACCATGAGGAAGATGAATTGGATGCCCATACTGGACCTCCTCCTCTCCTTAGCTTGTATGTGATGGAGTGATGTCCTCATCATCCTCCCTTTCTTAAAATGAAGTCATCCTCGACTGAAGTAGATCATCTCCTCCATTAGATGACAGCAACGATGGCTCCGGAAGAAGACGTTCATCTTGGCACCCAATCCTTCACAAAGGCGGCTGCCATGGTGGCCTCCCTGCTAGGAATTCATCCTCCTTCTCCTGCAAAAGGTTAGTAACAATAAGAGGCATAGCACTAGAAGCTGGACCAAGTGGACATATAGGCGATGTACAAGTTAAAGCATAACACGATTCATCATGATCAGCAAGAGCAGATTTAAGAGCAAATAAAACTTCTTTCATGTTACTTGATGGTTCATTTGCTAGTTTGCTAGAGTCTTTATCATGGCCTTTCTTTTTCTTTTCAGCAAGTTCCTTTTCATATTGCACAATTTCAGCAGGAGTTAAAGGAAGTAAAGCAATGGTCTTTCCTTTAAATATAAAAGTATATCTATTTTGCCTACCATGATGTACAACATTATTATCATATTGCCAAGGGTGGCCTAACAAAAGTGAACAAGCTTGCATAGGCATGACATCAAAATTAGCATAATCATGGTATGATCCGATAGAAAAATGCACACGAGCAGATTGTGTTACCTTTGCCTTACCACTATTGTTGAACCACTGAACATGATATGAATGTGGAAAAGCACGTGTAGATAAACCAAGGGTCTTGACAAGCTCAGAACTTACCAAGTTATTGCTGCTCCCTCCATCAATTATAGCATGAACACGGAAATTATTGACAATGAGGAACATTTGAAACAAATTATGGTGTAGTAGCTTGTAACACCCTAGGTGTTTGTCACCAGTTAAGCAATGGGTTTGAGCTCAAACATGGCATGTTAAGTGGTGATGAAGGTGTCAAGATCAAATCTACAAGAGTGAGCTCCAACTGAAACTTGGGCAACACACCTTTGCTTGCATATTGGCCCTTTTCAGATATATACCTAAGTAATGTTGAAGGTGCTTCTTTCATGTGCCTCACATCAATTTCCACCCACATGGATGATTGGAAAAGTTTCATGAAGTTTGGAATCAAGAAGTCACATGAAATGACAAGTTATGCCCTTGCCTGAATTACTTTATTAGGTGAATGAGAACAAGTAATGACAAACAAACATTGCAACCTTGCTCAAATAACTCTACTTACACTCATGAACAAAAGTTATGAAGGGTTCATGTTGAGCAAGTGGCCAGAAAATGCTCCAATAGATCAAAAAGGGTAATTTAAGCTTTATCATGATGCTACTTTTACTTGGTTTTAACTATAGCTTAGAGGGTTTTCATGGTAGTGGAACCTAAACAAAAGTTGAAGTTTGAGTGGAGTAGAACAAACTTTGTTTTTGAACCAAGAGCTATATCAGCTTGTAAGCAAGTCAAACCGAGCCCTCATTGAATCCATGGCTGTTTTGGGAGCTCGAAATTTGGCAAAGTCTGGGATGACTAAATTCGTGATTTTAGTTTTCGTGTACCCCGAGCCTTGTATCTCTTCCACCAGGACAAATTAGACTTTGGCACTTTAAGCAAAGTTGGAGATCTCGCATAACTCTACAACATTGGTTACTACCTCTCGTGCCAAGACTAAATGGATTTGGAGTTATGAAGGGACGAAGATTGAGATTTTAGTGCATTTTTTAGGTGGTATTGCTATCTTCATAGTGAACTGGAGCTCGGCCGACACCATGCATAGGCACTACAGGTCGCGTGGCACCCTCGCTACTTGCATGCCCGCCAGCTCGCCTTGGGCGTGCGCATTTGCTGAAGTCACAAAATGGACGTCGCTATCTCTCCCTTCCTCTGCATTCTCTCTTTCTCCCATGTTGTTCTCCTCCTTCAGCCAGGCACGGCGGCAGCAGGAAGCCATGGCCACCGAGCAGTGCTCCATGGCTGCCCTGTTTCCCTGCTCCCTCTCCTTGGATGTTGGTCCATACACCGCTGCTTGCCGACGCCCCGGGCACCTCGGTCGTCCTCTCTCATCGACCTCGCTCCACCAACGCGCTTCCGCCGGTCGCCGGTCAAGCCGGTCCTTAGCCTCGTCGAAGCCTCACCATGGCCAAGCTGTCTAGGTCATTGTGGCTGAGCTGCGCCCTTGGCCAGCCTCGTAGGCTCCCCTAGGAGCGGGCGCACGCCCCCAGCACCACCACTCGCCACAGGCGAGCTTCACCATCTCGAGCCGGCCATCTCTCCCTGCTCTCTGTGGTGGAAGAATGCGAAGGACCGAGGGCAAGAATTTGAAGAAGTGGGAGGGTCTCTGTGCGAAGCCGTGACTTAGATGAATAGTGTCATAAAGGATCTGTTTGTTTGAATTTAATTTGTGTTTTCTCCAGGGACTGATGCAAGATCTGCACCCCTTTTTCTTTGATTTATGCAGATTTGAATGATCAAATTTGAAAATCCATAGTAATTAGTAGAAAAATCTTAAAATAGTAAATGAAGATTTTTTGGAATCCTTGTGAAATTATCTATGCACAAGATCTATAATATGACATGATTTAGTTTAAAGTTTTTGCTGGGAAAATCAATTTGTGCAGTTAGGTTCTTAATAATAGTTGTGTCTTGTCTTTTTCATAACTGTAGTTTTTGTGCTCAAATAAATGTGAAATTATTATGGAGTTCTACTAAGGTGATGGTTGATTTCTGGTAAAAATTTAAGGAGTTTAGGTTTGATAGTTTAAGAGTTATAAAAATAACAAATGCCCTATGTTGCTTTGCTCCTATTCTGAATAGGATTGCATGTCTGAATTAATTGGCTGAGTTAAGTTATGAATCATGACTTGATGACAATACATCAGTTATATTACTTTTCTTAAGATTTTCAAAAAAGCTAAATATCATTATTTTTCGTTAAGTAGATCTGAGTTATAGTTGCTTAAATCTCTGTGGCTGTTTCTGCCCAAATCCAGACAGGGTTGCCTTGTTGGTAGCCATGGGGCATTTTTAATAGTATAATTAGCTTTAGGTGTTTATAAAAAAGTTGTTTATAATTTGCTAAGCTTTTTAAGAAGTCTAGAACCACATTTATTGGACATGTAGAACTCTAGTTATAGCTGTTTAAAGTGGCATGTCAGTTTCTATCCATGTTTTGGATAGAGATGCATTCATTGGATTAATTAACCATGTTAAATGTAGAATCATCTTCAGATGAGAATAATAAAGTTGTAGGTAACTTCATAAGCTTTTCAAAAGTTATGATTCATGTTTGTTGGAGGTCTAGAACTCCAGTTATGCTCCTCTGTAGTTCCTATTAGTTTTCTGTACCACTACTGTTTGGGCTGCATGTGCAGTGTTCCTTGTGCAATTATTTTCGTGGTGTAAATGATGTTTTCTGTGGTTGTAGTGAATACAAAAGTTGTACCTAATTTCATAATACAGCTAGTGATAAATGTTCATGACCATAGGCCTGATAATTTAGGAGCTATAGATTTTGCAATTTCATTATCAGATTTTGTATACTCTATGTACAGATCTAAATGATTGTGTTGTTTGATCCAACTAAGCTTTGAATCATGTCTTTGAGGTAATAGAAGAAGTGTAGTACTTTTCATTATCTTTCCAAATTGTTAAAGATCACTCCTTTTGGTGGTCTAAATCTCCAATTATAAGCTTGTGAAGTTGCATGGCTGAATCTGTCCAAGTCTGGATAGAGGTGCTCAATTGTGCTTGATTGACCTTGTTAATGGTGGAATCACCTTGTGATGATAATAAACATGTTTGAGATAATTTAATAATATTTCTAGAAAGTTAAGTTTCATACTCATTTGATGTCTATAACTCCAGTTATACATTGTTGAAATTACTACTACTTTTCTGTCCTAGTTTTATGCAGATCTGAAACATTGGCATGTTTGACCTGGTTAGCTTTGGAATGAGCTTTTTGTGATAATAACAATGTTGTAGGCAATTTCATTGGTTTTCCAGAAAGTCTAGGGTCACCCTTGTTGGATGCTTATATCTCTAGTTATGATTAAACAAGTGACTGCTTTGCTGCTGTCCAGATTTCTATAAATGTGTTAGGTGATTGCTTTAGCTTGCTCTTGTTTTGGCTAAACATGTTGGTTAGTTCTTGATCGATGCATGCGTTCTATATCTGAACTTAAGTTCACTTGTGTGACATGCCTAATATACTTGCTATCCCTCTATAATAGGTTGTGTGATGTTTAGTTAAATAACTCTAGGTGCCTATGTCTTGCATGATCTTATGTTTGCCTTGAATGCTATTATGTGATGCATCTTATATTACCATTCTTCATATTCATGCACTTGCATCTCATCTAGGTATGCTAGATGAACCACGTGAAGGACGTGATGCTGTAGCCAAACCCGAAGATGGTGTATGGTGGACCTATCCCGAAGATGGAAGGACTGGACAAGTGCTAGGATGGGAGATACTCACCAAGCGAGTGTCGTCTAACAAACACTAACCTAGTGTTGGATCCTAGGCAAGCCCTAGAGCATTCTAAGCCTGCTATGTTTTTATAAATATCACTTGAGTTCTTATGTTAGATGCATTAGGTTATAAGAGTTGATTGGAACCACTTGATGCATAGAACTACCTTGTCCAGAAATATACCTTGAACCCTATATAGGTCCAGGATTGACTATATGCTTAGCAATGCTTAGACCGATAGAAGCCAGGTGATTCCTTATCACCTACGAGATATAGGTGGATACCAAAGCACGGTTGACTATATTTGCTATTGTGGAAATAACCATGTGTTGATGAATAAAAAGGATACTGGGCGGGATGTCGATAGAGAAGCAACAAGACATGAAGGTCTTAGGTGTGGATCTATCCCTATCTATGTCGTTTAAGGCCCAATGCATTGTACGTCCTCATGTCATGTTGAACGCATGTCTATCACTTAGTTGGCCAGATAACTCGTTCTGATCGCAAAGCCAAGTAGCTCAACTCAGGCCGAAGGGCCGGGAAGTGAAAGTGCGCACTCTGGCGGTAGTAAGGATGTGCATGGAGCCATTGGCATAAGTCCAAAGGTGAGATTGGCCACCTGACAGAGTGGATTCCCTGAGGATGCGGCGCTGCTTGGAACCGCGATTCCTGAGTTGTACCAAAGGTGACCTAAGGCTACCATGGCTAGTAGACTTGGGTTTGTGTTAGGAATAATTCCCCAGCTAGGTAGGAATCAATTCGAATCGCCATCTCTCCCAGATAGTGAGAACTTGACTGAGTAGCGGCAACAGTAGAATAACTTAATTGAACTTGATGGTTATAATGATGATGATGATGTTACAACATTATACCGGCTATGGTTACTATTGCCTGTTACTAAATGATATCCCACATGTTTGGCACAGGTTAGTTGCTAATATAGAGATGAATAGCTATAATTAACTTGGTTACTGAATTGTAAAAGGTATAGCTCAACTCTTGGCTTTTATGCAAAATGTTGCCAAGCTAGCTCCACCTATAAAGCCTTGCATACTTCTTGGTGTCACTTGATTTTATGATAGGTAAAGTCTAGCTAAGTACATTCGAGTACTTAGGGTTTATCCCACCATGTTGCAGGTGAGGTTCTCGGCCTGTTGAAGATGGTGGCACTACAAGGTTTTACCCCTGATGCAACGGCCTAAAAGCGTTGCAATATACCAAAAATGGTTGCGATAGACAAAATTGCAACATTTTTTTTCGTTGGTAGGCATTGCCATAGTAACCATGGCAAAAGGTTTGCCCAACGACTCATTTTGGTGTTGCAATAGGTATTCCCCTATTGCAACACCAAGGAGTGTTGTTGCAACACCATGTAGTGTTGCAACCCATAGTATAGGCAACCATGGTGGGTGTTGCAATAGTTACTATTGCAATAGTTACACCCAGTGTTGCAATAGTTACTATTGCAACACACCCGGTGTTGCCAGAAATACCTATTGCCATGTACCCAAAGCATGGCAATAGGTGCACTAGCAATGATATTAGGTGTTGCAATAGACCTTATTACCACGCATCAATAGCATTGCAATAGATGGACCCTCTATTGCCACGCTATCTCGGTGGTTGCTATAGGTGGAACCATCTATTGCCACGATAAATATTTGGTTGCTAGAGGTAGCCACTCTATTGCAACGATCAATACTGGTTGCTATAGGTGGAACCATCTATTGCCACGATAAATATTTGGTTGCTAGAGGTAGCCTCTCTATTGCAACACTAAATATTGTGGTTGCTATAGGTGCCTCCGTCTATTGCCATGGTAAATGTTTGGTTGCTAGAGGTTGCCTCTCTATTGCAATGATCAATACTGGTTGCTATTGTTGGACCCTCTATTGCCATGCTAACTATTGTGTTGCTACAGTTTGGATACTCTATTGCAACACCCACTATTCCATTGGTATGATGTTTTTTGCAACACCATTTGTTTGTTGCTATATCATATATTGCAACGCCAAATTATTTTGTCGATAGTCCATATTACAATGCTCTATTTGCTTCAAACAATAATTGCATGCCAAACAATATATGATGAAAGAAGCATTTAGACATCCATTAATCCAAAATATGCTTTGTTCGTACAAACTCATTAATGAAACCACATCCAATGTAAAACTTAGTTGATAACACATGCACAACAACTGAAATACATAAGGTATCTGATGCACAGTAGCTACTTTGAATAGTTCAAAATGTAATAAGCTATGTGTAGCATTGTAGCAAAGGTTGGCTTGACATTGACCGTCCATCAGTTATGCGCTCCACTCAAACTTTATCTTGCTCCTAAAACAATCATTAACATTGGTATATTCAGCAAACAGAAACTTAGTATTCAGCTAAGTATCATTTCACTATACAGTAACAGTAACTAGCCAACTGAATCTGTAATCTGATTTAGAAATATTCATAGGTAGTGGAGTCAAAAATCACTTGTGCTTTGCCATCTTGTTGATTCCTTTTGGATAATGCTCGTTTCTTAGCCATAGCATCCCTCAGTGCTTTAGTAGTAGTAAAACTAACTGTCGTATCCCCTCCTTTGTTTTGGCCAGTTTGAATATTATTCATAGCACTATTTCTAGTTATGTGACCATTACTTGTACCTATCGCTGTTGTAGCTTCGAGTTGTGTTTGTGGTGGGATGCTATCTTGGTTTTCCTGCAAATCAATAGATGGAGGGAAAATTATGCCTCATACTAAGGACTATCACATGACAACATTAAACACTCTTTAGTTCTCAAACTACATGCTGATGTGATATTTCTTCACTTTCTATATTTACATTTTCTTCATCCATGTTTGTTGTAGCAGCAACCTCTGCATTTTGTCCCCCTCTTTGCTAGCCTGCATTTCAATTTTGGTCAGAAAAATCATGAGTGGAGTTTGAAACTACGAAAATGATGCATGGTTTGTAGCCGACTATTACCTGTTGTATTAATGCTTGTACATGTGTTGCTTGCATCATTGCCATAAACTCTTGCCTAAGAGCTTCTCTATCGGCCTCCCTTTCCTTCATCATTTGTTCCATCTAACGCCTATGTTCTTCCCTTTTGGCTTCCTTTTCAGCCTCTTGAGATTCTAATCTCTCTTGTAGCTTTGAAAATGCTTCGGCTAGTGTCGATTCCTAACACACTTGGTATTGGTAATCCTTAGACAGTAGTTGCCTTCTAGTTGGGTATTTTGCCAAGTATCCATTAGCATAGATCTTGGTTGATTTGCAGTTTCTTGTTTCCTGGTAGGTTGACTGGAAAATCTGATTTTGCTCCATGTCTGAGATGATGAGTGCTTCTCCATCTATTTCCCTCACCAAAATTTTGCTACATGCATTATCCTAACAAAGGAGGACAGTTGAAGTAGTTAATTGAAAATGATTTTGTAGGCGGCCACTTTGCATCAGTTAATAAGGTTTGTACAAACTGTTATATACTCACATAGACATCCCTAGATTCTTGGCTTGTCCATTGCCCATTCTTACTGTGCATGATCATGAAAAGCTCCAAATCATTTGGCTCATCACCAGTTATTGGGTCCCTCTAATTAGGCAAGAATGTAGCAAATTAGCAATATTTCAAAAGGTAAGGAAGCATGGTCATGTGCTTCTGAAGTTATTACCTTCTCAAAGCCACACTGAGAAAAAGTCTTTGATCCTGCCCGATGGTGTACCTTTACATTCTGCCAATTCCGAGAATTCTTGCAACTAACCCTCTGCACAAGGAGTTGATTATAAAAAAATATTGCAATGTACCGAAACATAGCCTTTATTTCATCAAGTGCAAATGGCAAGAATAAAGTAAAGGTCATCAAACTTGAAAACTTGTCTTGCCAAAATACAAAACCAGATAGTGCCATTCAACAATGTCCAACTCTTCTGGCTTATGTCTCATTCTCTCCTCATAGGTGGTGTACGCCCCGTACGTAGCACTTAATGTTGTTCGCCATCCTTTGTAACGCTCATTAGCGATGGTCCATATTTTTCCTATTTTCTTTGTTATTCTCAATGTCCCACTTATGTTGTTCAACATATAAAACATAAATTCTAGGTCACTTCTTAACTAATTTGGTAACAAAATTGTGTATGCTAGCAAAAACAAATCAGAAACTTACCATCATATCAGATACTATTGAATATTTGACATCTTGGTGGATATCCTTCCATGTTCTCACCCCAATGAGTGGTGCTTTTTTCCTTGTGTACACTACTATTTCATCAGTAAATGTGCGTGCATTCTCACCTACAGCTCCTCCACGTGTAGAGAATTGGACTTTAAGCTTTTGACTGCCCTACTTGGATCTCTTGTGGCTGGCTGCCAATCCTTTCACAGTACCTTGTGCCTTCCTCTTTTGGGAGTCTTGTCCATCGAAACAATATACAATGCAAGAGATTAAACAAAATCATTTACATAGGGAAACTGAACTGAACATCAAAATAAAATCACAATAAGCATCACTTACTATCTCCCTGTGTTTTCTCATGCCGAGCATGTGATGCCTGGTTTAGAGGTGGTGTTGGATTGCTATCTTGACTTGAATTTAGTAAATCTATCTGATTTGTAGGGTTGTCATATGCACTTGTAGACAATAGGTCACAAGTGTAAACTATAAATGTATTGCGAAGGACTAATAATAAGTTGGTTGACATTTTGGGAAAAGAAGGTATATATTACTAATTTGATCTAGTTGTCCTTGCACCCTTAACCATTCTTTGTAAGTCTTGATTGTGTCATCCCTATATATATCTTCAAAATCTACGAAAGCCATGCTGCTATTAGTGATCTGGCCATTGCAATATAATATAATATAACAATTCATAATGGGGCAACAACATAACTTACCCATGCCTTGCCCTATCTATGCATATTTTTAAGCCACACCTTGTAATCATCAAGTGACTCATCTATGGAATGTTCACTATTTGATGCCATAGTTCTTGGCAATTTAATGGGTGTTATGTCCACAGTTTGCTTTGTTATTTGATCCCTTGACAATACTAATTTGACCTCCCTCTCCACTGCATTACTTGATATCATTGCATTTGCATCGACATCATATTCGATCTCATTTAGTGTTGCTACAGAGTTACCACTTCTCCTCTTGTAGTACAAGTAGTCCCTGGTACCATACCCCAAATTTGATTTCATTGTTATTAAGTTACCAAACATGAGGTCGTCCCTGACTATTGTATACTGAGCAAATTGTTGTCTCCCCAGTGCCCCCTTGCAAGTGAAAGAAACAATCCATGTTTGTTCTGAGCTATCACAGAATGTAATGAGAAACATAAGCACACCCTAAACAATATTTAAAGAAGGAATGACTTGAGAATGACAAACAATAATGTGTCCTTCATATTGTTGAAGCATCTCACTTCCGTTTATTGAAGGATCTCACTATTATTGAAGTAATTTGTTGAATTCTAAATTATTGCAGTAGCATCTAGACAGACATTGTGCTGTTACCTGTCGTCGTCTTAAGTGGAACGTCAGAGGTTTTCTTGTGATTGGCTGCCATCACCTCCATCTTCATCGCTAGGAGGTGTCGCCGTCCTAGATGAAGGTGTTTGAAAAAGCGACATCAGTCGCCTTGGGTCTGGACAATGAAGCAGGTGTTGGCGTGTTGAACACAAGTGACATCGATTGAGTCTCCATTGATGTAATCTGCAGTCCAGCTACATTGAACAAGTTAACTACATAGACACACATGTACATGCATTACTCTTTCATAAGTGAAAAGTGAATAGATCAATGGCTTTAGGGTTGCTGTAACTCTGACGAAGAGGAAGTCTAGGAGTCCTTGAGGTTTGAGCACTGGTGGTGGGGAGGCACGTCGCGGTGGCCTCTAGGTGCGGCCTGTCCTGCACCGGTGGCCCTCCAATGATGACGCGACGGCAAAGACAAGCGGTGGTGGTGGGTGTAGATTGGGAACCAAGTTGGAGGAGGGAAAGGAAAGAATTGGAGGAGATGGGGAGGATAATGAGGAAGTGGGGAGGTTAAGATTCATTTTGTTCGCATAATGGGCGGTGTATTAGGCAGTAAATGGCTGCATGCGGGCGCCAAGCCAATTTTTGGCAAAAATTAAAAAAAAATAAGTGGGAAAAGGCTATGCCACTGACATGAGGGACCCACTTGTTGGCGCCAGGTTCATGGTGTTCATCTTTTTTATTTTGATTCATTGTAAAAATGTTAAACGTGTTTAGATTTCGCATTTGTTGTCCAAATCAGGTGATTCTTTTTTACAATTTCTCGGAAAACTTTTTCCTTTCACATGGTTTTATTTGCATTGTGTTACTCGACCCCTTATATTAACATTTTGTCATTTGCTTTACTATTTACGTACTCTATAATGAACAAACCTTTTTTAAATGTGTCCAACATACTAGGGGCTTATGAATAGGCAAGTTGGAATCTTGTTTGATCAAATGTGTATCATATAGGTGTATCATATATATGGCATATCATATAGGTGTATCATGTTCAATGTCACCTTCTTTGCCTTGAGGTGATTTCATGTGGGAGCTAAGACAATGTTTCAGTGCAAATTGGTAATCGATGTCCTCAAGGATAGGATTTATCGCACAAACCATCTTTGCAGCAGTGTGACATCTTTACCTAGGTTTGGGTTCGTGACACCAAGATACACTTATCTTTGTATTTGTATTTGTGATAAACCAAGCTAGTGATATACACTTACCTTTGTATTTGCGATAGCATCCACTCCCTCATGCACATTGTGTTAGGACTTAAGAAAATATATATTGGAATTGTATAAACCTAAATTGGCAAAAAATTAGGACTAAAAAACTTGTAAATTAAAAATGAAGGAATATAAATTGAAAGAAAATGCAAATAAAAAATTTGCCTCCTTGGTTGTTTGAGAAACAGCCTTATTGGATTATGTCGATGTTGATTCCTGGTCCAAAATCTCCTGGAATGAATATTGATGTCTATTTGAGGTCCCTCATTGATGAGCTAAAGGATCTTTGGGAAAAGGGAATTGATACATGGGATGACAAGGTAAAGAAGAATTTTAAACTACATGATATTCTGCTTTGGACAATTAATGACTTTCCTGCATATGCGATGCTTTCTGGTTGGAGCACAAAAGGCAAATTTGCATGTCCATACTGCCACAAGGATACATATTATTTGTGGTTGAGCTTTGGAAAAAAAACACTGCTACATGGGACATCGTCGTTTTTTGCCATTGGACCATCCTTGGCGCATGAACAAGATGAGCTTCAACAATGAGGTGGAAACTAGGGAGGCTCCAGTACCACTATCTGGTCAACAGGTATTGGACCAGTATGAAACTTTTGATCAAGTGATATTCGGAAAGGCGACATCAAAAAAGAGGAAGCATGACGAAGATAAAAGATGGCACAATTGAAGGGAGAAGAGTATTTTTTTTAGCTCCCTTACTGGTCTTCTTTGCTCATAAGGCATACTTTGGACGTCATGCACATTGAGAAAAACATATGCGAGAGCATATTGGGTACTTTGCTTGAAATTGAAGGTAAATGTAAGGACAATGAGAAGACCCAACTTGACATGGAACAGCTAGGGATAAGGCAAGATCAGCACCCTATCATTGACAATGATAATTATACCCTGCCACTAGCCTTATACTTTTTAGATAAGGCTGACAAGAAAAGTTTATGCCAATTTCTACATGGAGCGAAGATGCTTGATGGGTTTAGCTCCAATATAAGGAGATGTGTTGACGCAAATGCATGTAAGGTGTCTGGACTGAAAACACATGACTACCATATTATTCTACAGAAATTGTTACCCTTAGTCGTCAGAAAGATTTTGCCCAAAGAAGTTGTCATGCCATTGATTTAGCTTAGTAGATTCTTTAGTGCACTTGGTTCGAAGGAGCTGGTGGAAGAAGATCTTGACAAACTTAGCAGTTCAATTAAAGAGACTATTTGCTGGCTTGAAGATGGTATTCCCACCTGCATTTTTTGATATCATGATTCATTTGTCGGTTCATCTAGCTGAAGAGGCTAAACTTGGAGGGCCTATGTGTTATAGATGGATGTATCTAGTTGAGAGGTATCTACGTACTGTTAAAGGCTATGTGAGAAACAAGGCGCACCCAGAAGGTTCAATAGCCGAGGGACACATAGCCGAGGAGTGCCTTACATTTTGCTCTAGATTCTTGGACATCGACACCAAGCTGAATCACACTGATCATCATGAAAGTACAATAGTGAATGAGCCGCCATCTGGTCTGAGCATATTTGGAGAAATGGATTACAAGAGGAGAGGATAGACTACCGAGATATTTGGTGTAGATGAGGTTCGAAAGATGAGGCACTACATAATTAGTAACTACGATGAAGCCAGACCATGGGTCGAGTAAGTTGCAATATACCATCATTAATTAATCTACTTTTTGTTTCTGGCATCAACTAATTAATTAATTGGCTATTTCAATGCAGCGAGCACACGGAAGAACTAAAAAATAGTATAATGAATCTTAATAAATGACACGAGGAGCACTTTGTAAGGTGGTTCGAGGGCAAGATTAGTTCTATTTTGTAATTTTTTATTCCATGTGATGGTTAGAACGATGTACTTATTAACTGACATTTGTTTTCAAACTATGTTTGTAGATCACCAAACAATACGAGAAAGGTGAAGCAAGTGAACTTATGTATGCCCTTTCTCAAGGACCGGACCATCGGGCTCGTGTGTTCAATATATGCTACATCAATAACTAGCTATTTCGAATGACTACCATTGAGAGAAACCTCGTCACATAAAACAGTGGTGTGCTTGTGAGGGGTGATTGTACTACTAGCAACATGACCTAGTATGGAGTGATTAGAAGAATGATCTCACTCGAGTTCCCTACTCAAAAAGAAGTTTTATTGTTTCAGTGTGATTGGTATGATGTACCGACTGCCAGTACCAGCAAAAGTAGAGGATGCAGTAGGGATAAATATGGTGTTATCGATATTGATACTTTCAGGTTTAGATATTCAAATGAACCTTACATTCTAGGCAACATAGGCCAAACCAGTGTTTTTTGTCAACCTTGTGAACAAGCCAGGATGGTCTAGTATTGTTGTGGTGAGACCAAGAAATTTGTTTGCCATGCCAGAAGCAGAAAATGAGGGTGACATGGAAGTCGATCTACTTGATGTGGGAATCCAAGACATGAATTTATTAGGCCCAAATGAGGATTTGTCAAATTGGACAAGACCAGACAACGAAGGCACAACTGGTGATGCCTCTGTTATTAATTAGGTGTGTGGCGAAGCAGTTCTCGAACTAGATGATGCGGTCTTACTTGATGAGGATGATGATGACCAAGATGACACCTACATTGATGATGGAGTTGTTGCACCAGTTGTGGTAGAAAGCATAGAAGATGATTTCTTTGTTTAAATACTTATCCTTTGTACAACAGTGATGTTTTTTCTAGATTTTTTTAAAACAACCTCATTGTCTGGGATAATGAATAGTTGCAGTTGGTCTTTAAACTATTATACTCATGTTTGTTTTCTATCATAAGCACAAATATCAGCAAGCTGGAAAATTTTTTTGTTTTCTGAAATTGTCATGGAAGATGTGAATGGTTATTGTCCTTGTTGACATATGAAGTGAATTAGCCATCTTCATCATGTAAAAAAGTAATATAAAGGCGGCTTAATGTCGAACACACCTTAGTAGCCCAGTGGTAGATGAGTGTTTGCTTGTACTTTAGTTCCTGGGATCAAATCCTTTGTGGAACATTTTTTTGTCAATAGAATACATTATTCAAAAATGCAGTGGAGCATTTTGTCTATTGCAATCCATTTTGGTATATTGCAACACTTTTAGGCCGTTGCATTAGGGGTAGTCTAATGCATGGAGCATTTTGTATATTGCAACCAATTTTGTATATTGCAACACTTTTAGGCCGTTGCATCAGCGGTAGCCTATAGCAACACAAAAAAACCGTGGTAATATTAACATGATATTGCGACCATTTAGGATTGTAGTTGCAATAAGTACTTAACAATTGCAACGCCACAAAAATTATTACAACCCTAGAAAACTGTGGCAATAGGAACATGCTATTGCATCCATTCAAAAATCTTGTTGCAATAACCACCCTAGTAATTACAACACCATGGAACATTATTGCAACCCATAGTAACCATGGCAATAGTTACAAGCAAAAGCAACCAAATCCAATATAGTTGCAATAACACTAAGTAATTACAACGAAAACCAATACTATTGCAACTCAAAAATGCCATTGCAATAATGCCAACTAATTGCAACACAATTCTTAAATGGTTGCAGTAGCACAAGCCTGTTGCAACGACAAACCACACATATTGTAACAAATTTAGTCCGTTGTATTATAGGCACATATTGCAACCATTTTATGGAAAGGTTGCAATACGACCCACCTATGGCAACCAAATTAGTGGTGTTGCAATCATGTGGCATGGCATTAGAGGTAGAACCTTGTAGTGTGGCTAACCGCTGGTGGGCTCGGTGATTCTATATTTACTTCTCATCTATATGCTTTTGTCAGAGGATGTCACTTATACTAGCAATGCATTTGGAACTTATATTAATGTAATCAATTGAAAGCTATGTTGTTTTCACTAATCGGTGTTGAAACCCAAACTTGTACTATTATTTGTGAACCCATTTGTAATATTATTTCCGCTGCAACTCTGCGTGTGTGATGTGTATTTGCTTAATCATGCGATCTTGGTTGTGATGTTGATTTACTGAGGTCCTTTGGGACACTCAGTGGACTACCGGGTTTATATAAGTGAAAATATGTGTGCGTCAACGTACTAAACGGGGACAACCGTACTTGATCTTGTATAAATTGGGTGGTTCTGTCACATAGCTTGTCTACTAGCTCAACTTGTGTACTCAAAAAACACTGAACAAGGATTGATTTGTAGTCTGAGTGCATGCCACACTATCAATTACCTCATCAGGATCTTTAGCACTATCTGCAAATTTATCTGCATAAAGATCAGTTGCAAGTGCAAATTGATTCTCTTCATCACTAGCACTAACATACCCACAATCATTAGTAGCAATATATGCGCATTTGCTAGGGCATTCTTTAGCAATATGTCCCATGCCTTTGCAGCGGTGGCAAACAACTTTAGAAGAGCTGCTAGAGGAAGGTGTAGCAGATCCACTGGAAGAAGGTGTGATAGGAGAACACTTCTTTACAGGCGCTGGTGGTGCCTGCACATTAGAAAATTTACTCACCTTGGTTGGACGTGAAGGAGTGGATGGAGTCATGGAACGCCTAGGTTGTCGTCCCTGTACTTCCCTTTCAGCTTTAAAAGCATAATGATATAATTGGGAAAATCTAGTCCATTCTTTATAGTCATGAACATCCTATATTTCACGATGCAAACCTCCAAAAAATCTAGAACACTTATCCATTTCATCCTCCTATATGTTACTACGTGCTAGACCAATTAAAAGCTCTTGATAATATTCCTCAATAGTCTTACTACCTTGATTTAAATGTTGTAGTTTTAATCGCAGATCACACTGATAATATGGAGGAACAAATCTCAATTTCATTCATCGTTTAAGTATAGTCCAAGTTTAAGGTATTTGAGCATTAGCATTAAAAATTATTGCAAATATCATTCCACCAGAAAAGAGCAAAACTAGTGAACTCACTAGTAGCAAGTCTAACTCTATATTCTTTAGGTACTTGATGGGAGCTAAATTTTTTATCTACAACCATCTCCCAATCTAAATATGCTTTAGGATCAGCAGAACTAGAAAAAAGAGGTATCTTAAACTTGTTTTAGAGAAAGGATCATTATTACCTTGGTTATTACCTCCCATACCACGTCGGTTAAAGTTCAACCGATTATGGTTATGTGCATCCTCAACACGTCATCGAGCTTCAGCCTCCACAGTCGCTATCATCCTCCTCAGCATCCTCGCCTTTGATATCATCATCATTAGCATCATTAGGATGTGGTTTCAGGATGTCATTGTTCAACATCTTCAATCCTCTAGGCCAAGTTGGTGATTTGTTGAAGGATCTCATTAAACTTGTCATCAAGAATAGCATGAAGCTCATTCTTGGAAACACAGTCATTGAAATCTGTACGTGTGTCCTCGTTTCCTTTG